>NW_027528362.1:9940047-9988347 GCF_008692635.1 Crocuta crocuta
CCCCCCCACCCCCCACCAGCTTGCTTCCAATGCTTTGCTCCAAGCCTGCAATGCTTTCTAAAAGTCGCTGGTTTGACTGCCTTCTCATTCCATCTCCTTCCCCTTCTCCCTTCGCTTCAGGCTACGCAGCAGCAGTGGGCCGTCTAGGAAAAAATAAAGGAAGAAGGCATTTCCACTCTGGCCAAAGCAGGGAAAGCATCCATCCATCCACATTGTCCGCCACTAGAAAGAAGTTAAAAAATAAATGGAAATGCTCAAAAAGTCAGGTGGTTGTGAGCCAGAAAATTAGCTCTGGTTTTCTCATTTAATCACATCGCTTCTGGTAGTTCATAAGCATTAGGCTTGTTTCTTTTTTCCACTGTGTGCGGTTGATGAAGTTTTGGGGTGATGGTGGGGTGGTCCGAGCTGACAGACAAGAAAAACTTCTTGAAAGATGTCTTTGGTGCAAAAAGGTGATCTTATTAAAGCAGGACAGGACCCATGGGCAGGAAGAGCGGCACCGGGGTCGTGGTGGGTAACTCGTTATATCCCCTCAGGTTGGGTGGAGGTCAGGGATTGAGTAAGTCTCTAAGGTACTTGGGGAGCAAGGTCTCCAGGACCTTGAAGGGCTAGCTGTTGCCAGGGAAACGGCACTTATTACCCCTTAATACAACCTCAGTCACGAGACCCTTCAGATGCGTATCAGGGCCATGAGCTTGGAGGGTGATTGCCTGCATCTATCTTGGGGCCGTTGAGATAAAGGAAGTAGACTTACAGGATCCTCGAAGTTGGAATAATGTTAAGCTAAGATGCTCCTTTGCCCCCAGCAAAGTGTCATCATTGAGGCAGCTGAGCTCCTAGTGGGAGGTCACTCCGCCCCTTTCAGGGACTTGTCAATGGACTATAGGCAGTAAGGGAATTTAATTTTTCATTTGCCGTAGTTTCCTACATCGCCATGGCAAACACTTAAACCCCTTTTCGTTGTCATTTGGCGGCCAGGAATGCCCGAGGAATATCACACAGATCCCAGCTGGCAGGCGTGGGGGTTGGGGGGTTGGTGTGGCCAGCCTGTATTTTGCCTTCAGCTTGCCCCAAGCTCCCTCATCATGATATGACCAGTGTGGGACAGCTTCATGGTTTTATACAGGACATCTGGAACAGTCACATGAAAAATATGTTACGGTAGATGGTCACGATCCTTTATTTCACTTTCTATTATTCTCTAACTGTACTGAAAAATAGAAGTGATATTTAATACAAATATTGGGAATTATGGCATTTTAACAATACTCGTTATTTATTTGACTCAGAGTAATAGCACTAACAGACATGTTTCTTGGGTCTAAATATGAGACACGGTACTCGGTTTTTTACATATATTATGTCATTAAATTCTACCATCAACTCTACGATGTAGGTTTGAGTATTGTCCATATTTTACCAAAAAACATGAAGCTCAAAGGTTTTTGTTTCTTTAATTCTTACTGGCCGGTGCTTTTATTTCTGAAAATGGGTTGTTAGATCACAAATTGCATCTTTTTCCCTTTAATAGGGCTACAGCAGTTCATAGTCTTCCAAGTCATGTCGAGAGACGTCCATTTCCCACACTCTGTGGGTTTTGTTTTCTTTTGTGTTTGAGAAAGAGAGATAGAGCAGGGAAGGGGCAGAGAAAGAGGGAGACAGAGAATCCCAAGCAGGCTCCTCACCCTCAGCGCATAGTTCGACAGGGTGCCCGAACCCACAAACCGTGAGATCATGACCTGAACCAAAATAAAGAGTTGGATGCTCAACCAACTGAGCCACTCTGGTGCCCCTCCAACTCTATGCCTTTTATTTTATATTTTATTATTTTTTAATTTTAATTCCAGTTAGCTAACATACAGTGTTATATTAGTTTGTGTATACAATTTGGTGATTCGACACTTACATATTAATACTCAGTGCTCATCACAAGTGCCCTCCTTAATCCCCATCACCTACTTTCCCCATTCCCCCACCCATCTTGCTGCTGGTAGCCATCAGTGTGTCCTCTATGGTTAAGAGTCTGTTTCTTGTTTTTTCTCTCTTTCATTTTTTTTCCATTGCTCATTCCACATATGAGTGAAATCATATGCTATTTGTCTTTCTCTGACTGATTTCTTTCACTTAGCACTAACTTCATCCGTCATTGCAAATGGCAAGATTTCATTCCTTTTACGGCTGAGTAATATTCCATTGTATATATACACCACATCTTCTTTATCTTTTCATCTATGGATGGACACTCGGGCTGCTTCCACATCTTGGCTATTGTAAATAATGCCGCTATAAACATAGAGGTGCATGTATCCCTTTGAATTAGTGTGTTCGTAATCTGGGGTAAATACTCAGTAGTACAATTGCTAGGTGATTCCAGTTTTAACTTTTTGAGGGCCCCCCATACTGTCTTCCACAGCGGCATTTCCAGTTTGCATTCCCACCCACAGGGCACGCGTGTTCCTTTTTCTCCGTGTCCTTGTCAATACTGGCTGCTTCTCGTGTTTTTGATTTTGGCCATTCTGACAGGTGTGAGGTGGTCTCTCACTGCAGGGGCCTAAGAGCCTGAACAACTTCCCTGATCTCACAGCCAGCAGCGATGGAGCCAGGCAGCATCCGTGTGGTGTCAGGCCATCCCGCGATGGTACAACAATGCCAAAAGTCACAAAGGTAAAATGGTAGTAGAAGCAAGGATGTGTGCCTCGCAAGATGTCTGGCCACCTAAAAATTGGTGCCAGGTGCTTTGGGATGAGGTGGCTTGTTGTTATAAGGCACGGATATACAAAAGGCTAGAAATCGTGTTAATAGCAAACCTTACTGAAGAGTAATGCACCAGGCAGGACGATGTCAGCCAGCCTGTTTCTTCTCTGATTCTCTCCTTGGAGTAATCTGGGGTCTAACTGGGGAGAGGGACACTTAGTGATGAATATCTCGTGATGTTACGGGTGCTCTGTGAGCATACAGGGTGGCTCGGCACTGGGTCTGTGAGACCCTGGGACACAAGGGAAGGCTGGAATAAACACTTCTCATTGTTTCCCTCGGCAGGCAGGGCGCCATGTTGTCCTCTACTGAGACCAAGTAGCCTAAGTCAACGCAGGCAGGTCAGATTTCTTGGGTGTCTCTTTTATTAGTTATAGTTGTCACAGTTTTTTTCTGTACTCTGTGTACCTGTATTCACCATCCTTACTTATCTTTCAAGAGACACACACTGGGCAATCTGGTCTCGTGAAGCAAGCAAGACTTAGGAGTTACACCTACGTGAGAGCAAATCCTGGTTCAAGCCTTTAATAGCTGTATGCTCTCGAGCAAATTATTCTAATCTGCTTGAGTCTGGGTCATCAACTAGTAAGTGAGGCTAAGTTATTATTTACATAACTGATAATGTATGTAAATTTTGAGGACTCAAATTATTTAAACTCTTTAAGTTTCTGCTTCTTCAAGTAATACATGTGGTTAAACTATTATAAGGATTGGATTAGGTCATATATATAAATTGTGAAAACCTGCTTAGAAAATATATGTAAATGGTCTTATACAATTCCTGGCATAGATATAGTTGGTACTCAATGAATACTAGATATTTCTCCTTCACATATCTCGCTCCAAATTACTATTGCTGTTGCTTATTTTGTCAGGAAATTTTTTTTCCAAAAATTTAGAAATGAGCAAAATGGGTTACTGGGTCGCATTGCAGTTGAGCAGTGGTTATGGGATAGTGCAGTGCTGTTCGGTAGAACTTTCTCTGAGAATGTTCTGCACCTGCCGTGTCCACATGTGGCTAGTGGCCATGGTATTGAGTAGTGTGGGTCTAGCCAGTTTTCTGGGGACCAATTTTTTTAAGTGTATTTATTTTGAGAGAGAGTGTGTGTGTGTGAACAAGAAAGGGGCAGAGAGAGAGAGAGGAAGAGAGAGAGAGAATCTCAGGCAAGCTCTATGCTGTCAGGGTGGAGCCTGATGGGGGGCTGGAACTCATGATCTGAGCTGAAATCAGGAGTCAGAGGCTTAATGGACTGAGCCACCCCAGCACCCATGGGGGACTGATTTTATAGGAGTCTAGAACGTTAATTACCTATCTATTGATGAGGCTGTTTTGTAACTCTTTAGGGTGGAAGTTAAGTTATAGAAATCTGATAATGCACACGATTCTTGCCCATGGCAAAGCAAATGAATTTTATCCAGTACGTATAACTGATTTCTACCTTACAGAAAAGATGACTCCAAACACTGCATTTTATTTCCCTGTTGGATACTAGTCAGTTTTTACATCTCTTTGTAAATTCATTTTGGCATTCCTGAGTGGCTGCGTCAAAGTCTAGTCTTTAAATTTGTTTTTGAGCTGATTTTAACACCTGGCTGGTTTCCACTGTTATAAATGAATTAAATAAAATCCTTACATGTATTCATTTTAGTTTTACATGAAAATGATGATTTTTTACCTTGAAAAATCAAGTGTCCTCGCCCACTTATATCCTAACAATGCTTTTATTCCATCTCAGTTAACTGGGGAAGTGGGACATCTTTTTCAATGTAAACTGTGTTTGTGGTTGCTTCTGTTACCATATCTATCGGTCACTTGGGGGAAGGTGTGGTAGGAAATTACTTGAGGTGGTCATTGCAGGGTTGAGGATTAGTACCAGGAAACAACACAAAACAAAGAAAGAAATTCTAAGTTTGGTCCATGAGTTGGCCATTTCTCCTCGCTCTAGAAATCTGCCTTCACAGATTAGAGATCACGGGGGTTTTATCTACCATGTCACTGCTCATTTTGTTGGTTTATATGTCATTGCCATAAGAATGGAACAGCCTGCATTTTGAGATTGTTCATGATACTAAGCTAGAACATGGAAGTGTGACTGACGGTGCCATGTGGTACGTGGAATCACAGGGAATGGCGGGTCTATGGCGAGAGGAGAAGATGCCGATCACAGAGCTCCTCTTTCTAGGGAAGCTGAATAAATAAATACAAATAGATTTAGTTGTACCTTAGGAAAATGGCTTGAGAATTAAGAAAAGAAACATTGTGCCGGTCAAGAAAAAATTAGAGTTGAATTATGCCTTACGAGTTCCAAAAGCGGAGTGGAAGTGTGAGAAATGGCAAAGGCTTTAAGATCAGTGACACAGCATGTGTACAATGCACATTCTATATATCTGGCGAGGTATCATGAATCATAGCCCATATCAGCCTCTGCCTGGAATGGTTTTGGGGACTGGAAAGAGCAACCTGCTGTGAGCCTTCCAAGGATATTTAAGGTGGAGACAGTACCACATGCTCCTTAAAATGCCCCCTGAGCCTGAAAATAGAAACGGGTAAATTCCAGGTTAGTTGAAATCGGCTACATGAAAGTCACACTCGAATTTTCCACCACCTATTGCTCTGCCCAACACAAGGCCCGTCTGCCGCAGAGATCAGTAAAGCAGATTGCGGAGCATGTGAAAAGGAAGGGGGCAAGAAAAAGAAGAGGCATTTTGACAAAATCGATTATCACATAATTACTAAAGCCGTCACTATAATGACATCGTGGGGAAGGGAGAAGTGTTCACGAAAGAATGTTGACTGAAAAAATAGAACACAATTTTACAAATACCATGAGCACTGAAGACATACAACCAGTATGTGTCTAGGGGTTAAAAGTCAGAAGGAATCGTTCAAGGCTTATTTCTTTCAGCTTAAAATTGTTTACTCTTCCCATCCTTTAAGCTTGATTTAACAATACATTATTTATCTTTGAAAACAAAGTGGAAAAAGAAAGAAAGCAAGAGAGAAAAGATGAAAAGGAGACACTAAAAGAAGCAAGGGAGACTAAGGGAAAAGCAGAAAGCATAAACTGACAAGGAAAGTCAGAGAATCAGGAGAGCTGCTGCTCCTTTGATGGCTGAGCAGGGAAGGCACAGAGCACGGGGGACTGTGACCAGGGGTGGCCGGTCCCATGTCCTTCCCCACTCACTTAAAACACATGCCTGCCCAACCACGATGCATCATGTTCCGGGGTTTGCTTTCCCCTCCTAACGGCAGTGACATGGAATTCTTCTGCTTCGTGCAGGAAAGAGGGTTCCTGCTCCTTAGGCAACCTCTGTCTTAGGAAGCTAAATTGTCAGAGCATACTTGCAGAGATGTGCTCTGCTGGGCAGGCCTTCCCAGGTCAAGTCCTCCAGGGTGCTGGAGAACAGGGAGGGGCTGCCGGGAAGGAGCCCAAAGTCCTTTATATTGAAGAAGTTTCGGTCAACTTCACTCTCCCAGCATTTGGATAGCAGGGGTCTCTCTTGTGATGCTTCTCAACCCAATCAGGAAAGAAATAAATGTTAGACAAACATAAGCCAACAGGTAGACTCTTACTGCATTTTGAGGCAGGAGACTGCACCCAGAGATGAACGCACCCCAAAGATTGTAGATAATGGTGGATGTCGGTGATGCCAAGCAGACAGATACATACAGGTACAGCTCCCTCCAGATCACTTGGAAAGAACTACAGATTACTTGTGTGGCAGTTTATAATATAATATGTATGGTTCTCAGATAACACCTCTCTTATTACCGATTCCGATTCTAGCTTGGCTGAGCTGGTCATTTTTTATGCTTCAGTAGGGCAGTGGTCAAAACTCTACCCTAACCTAAACCTTGCAGTTTTTATGACCGTGTTTTGCCAGTTGTAGACATTCCATTGGGGAACCACTTGGTTGGAAGATGGCTTTGCAGTCAGAAAAGTCCAGCTCTAAGCTCAGTGACCCCCACCCCCATCGGTTTATGACCTTGGGCGAGCTCCTTACTCTCTCGAACACTCGCCTGTACACAGGAGATTTAGTGTGGATCCAGTGAGATGACACAGTCCATGGCAAGACTTACCTTGTGAGGGCATTCTGACGGTGGTATGCCTGAGTGGGGCTCCTGCTTAACATCTTATAGTCCATTTTGAAGGGTCATGTATCAGATGCATGTATCTATAAGCTGGTATCAATGAATACAATGGAACAGAATATGACTATACACTGTTAGAAGAAATATGAATTCTTTTTTTTACCTATGTAGAAAAGCAGAAAATAATTTAAAAAAATTTTTAGTGTTGTGTTTTCTTTTAAATTTATTTCTGAGAGAGAGAGAGAGAGAGAGAGAGAGTGTGAGCNCAGAAAAGCAGAAAATAATTTAAAAAAATTTTTAGTGTTTTCTTTTAAATTTATTTCTGAGAGAGAGAGAGAGTGTGTGAGCAAGGGAGGGTCAGAGACAGAGGGAGATACAGAATCTGAAACAGGCTGCAGGCTCTGAGCTGGCTGTTAGCACAGAGCCCGATCTGGGGCTCAAATCCATAGACCATGAGATCATGACCTGAGCCGAAGTCGGACACTTAACTGACTCAGTCACCCAGGTGCCCCTAAAAAACCAGAAAATAATATTCAGCAAGGATATTGGGAGTTTACACTTAGGGAACTGAAGCTAAGAAAATAACATGAATTATCTAATTTAATCCCCTACCAACTTTGGGAGGAAAAGTGCTACTGTCATCTCATTTTGCCAATGAGGAAACTGAGTTAATGAGATGAGTTGCCCAAAGAGACACACCAGTGAGAAAACGGAAGGATTCCAAAATTAGGACCTCAACTTTCTGAGTACAGATGGCAATATTTAACCAAAAAATAGAATCTGGAATTGTACAGGGAAGAGATATTACATGGGAACATTAATCACAGACGACCTTAAACCTGCAAATGGAGTAATGATGTTGTTCTAGAAGAATGCATTTATGTGGGACACTGATAGTGGGTTGGAGCATGTAAGGAGAGCGATCTTCAGTATGAAGAAGGGAGTTCGTGAGAGGCAGAGAAAGAGGATAATGGGTCAACATTGGAAACAAAATGGAGGGGTCAGGAGGCCAACTTGGAAGTGAGTCTCCAGCAATGCAGTAGGATACCCGGTCCCACAGTTTAACCAAGGCGCTGTGTGCAGAGCTGCGCCAAGAATCTAGGGAACCAGAAAAGTAGGGTGGACCCTGAGGAGGGCAGTGCTATTGCCCCAAGGCATGCAAAGCCTCCAGGTTCCAGAGACAGAGAGTGCCCTGTGGAAGAGACACCGTGGCAAGAGCACTGGTCTTCTACTGAGGAAGGTGAGCTGAGAATGTAGGGAGGGAGCCAGAGTGATGCCACTCCCTTCCCTTCTTCCAACCTGTCTGAGGTCCCAGAGTCAAGAGCCCAACTGGAAACTAGGAGTCCACTGAGAAAATGAACACGGTTCAGCCAGATGCGACAGATAGGTCATGGGAAGTTATCCATAGGCAGGTCATGGAAGTTATCCACAGACAGGTCATGGAGAGTTTCATTAGGATGTCAAAAAGTTGGGTTCTCCTCCTATAGGTAATTGGAAGACATTAAAAGTTTTAGATGTGACTCATCACCACCGCATCCCAATGGGCACATCCAGCTGGTATGCTTTGTGGCTGCCCGACTAGCTTCCCTCACTCTGATTCAATGGACTGTGATTTTGAGAACGATGGAATTAAGATGCACACAACTGGGGGCGGTGTGCAGGAAGGATGCCGAGGCAGTGATTAACAAGATAAGAGCCCGAGTAGTGTCAATGGGGACGTGAGGGACAGAATGAGTTTTGATAAATATTTTGGAGACAGGATATGGATGTTGAGGGACAGAAGTCAAGTATGGGTCTAAATCTATTGCTTGTAAGTATGAGCAGGTAGCTGTACCACCAACTGAGGTAGAGAAGACAGGCTGAGAAGGCAGTTCAGTGATGAATATAACCAATTTAATAAATTTAAATTTGTAAAGTAGGATTATAAGAGTCATACACATTTAAAGTCATCTTGATCTTAATCAAGACAAGACATCAAGACTCATGATTCCACTTCAAGGCCACTCACGATCTGGTCTTTATCTTTGCCATTGCTATGGTATCTAAAATCATAGACTTTGATGGATACAGGTATCATAAATTTTTCAGTCTCACTTTCCCCCCTATTCAACCCACATTTCATATTTTTATGATTGAAGAGTAGTTCAAATTTGATTGCAAAGACTTGGCTGCAGATAATCTTAACCAAATCACAAAATAATATATATTTAAATTTATTTTATCCAAATAAACTTGAACCTGACACCGCTGAATTTCTCTCTTTTTTGCAACTGTTTTTATGAGTGACCTCAGGCAAGCTACTTCTTACTCAAGTTTCAATAATACATAGCCACTTGCAGTGTTATAAACGAGTCTTCGCAAAACCCTCCCCTATAGGCAAAATAGAAATAATAATACTTCGCAAAATTGAGGTCATAGGCATTAATTATTTCAGGTTCTAAGTAGGCATGCAGCAGACATTTTGTTTCTAGGACAGGATGTTTCTGCAATGCTTTGTTCTTCCATGTAATTATAGATCACTTAAAAAGGATACTTAAAATATGACTTTATGTTTAAGTCTTCTAAATAACCTGTTCCAAGGATAACAGTTTAATTATGGAAACCTGATTTTCTTTATTATCATATTCTCTCTTATAAATACTGGATTAAGAGTACCTTAAATTCATGCACGGATATAACTATTCAACATTCATTCTCACTTTGCTCTACTGATTCCTTGTGATGCTGCCAGTTAATATAATAAGATTTTATTTGCAAGGCAAACCCTGTAGAAGGAGTTTCTTTCTTTCTTGGCACGGCGTTGGTAATTTCAATAGCTGCCACAGTAGTTGTGCCTGTTAGTTAGATAACCCAGCACTTACAGTTAAGATGACTTTCCAGTCATGGGTAGTTTAGGGCATTTATCAGCGGACGCATCTCATGTTACTTAAAAAAAAATATATTTAAAATTCTTGCTACTTAGTCCCATTTGTGTAGAATCAATTTCTTAGCAGAGTGATTTTCTTAGTTTTTTTGTTGTTTGTTTTCGTTTTTCACTATACAAAAGTAAATGCTTAAACAAGCAAACACGCCAAACCCAGATAAATGTAAAGACCTTGCTTTAACTCCAGCCATTATTGCCAAGGATTTGAGCCTTGGTGTTTGCTTAGCGTAGGTGGGCTCATGGTCCCTTTCTCCTGGGATCGACTTTTTGATACCTGCTTTGCTGGTGCACTGGGGCTTAGGGGGAAAGAAAAAGCTCTGAAATGTGTTGACTCCCTAAGTTCTGGTGAGAAATCCTTTAATTGGATGTTTACCCCAATTACCCCAAATAGAACTTAACCTACTCTTGCTGGTTTTAGGGATTTTAAGCCTTTCCTAGGGCCTGGAAAAATCCTTCCAAAAGCTCTTGCTTCCTGTCCTGTCTTATCTTGTCACTCAGTAACACAGCGTGGGGGGAACAACATGAATGCCAGAATACCATGGCCCTCCAAAATGGACTTTTTCGCTAATCAGTCTTGACATGGTTGCTTTGCTCGTATTCCACCATCCGGTTCTTTCTGCAGGTGGTTGAGGTAGGATTTGTGCCTGATCACTTTAGAGTATGGCCATCAGAAGAGCGAAGAAAAGGTTAGAGTGCCTTGAATTATTCACATGCAAACCAGTTATTTTCCTGGCAAATAATGTAGTGCATAAGCAAGTGGAGAAGACAACAATTTCCTTATCACCAGAGACTACAGCCGAGTTGTTGAAGGCATATTCCTGGCCAGTTTGTTTGTATAGAAAAATACAGCTATTTTCCTCTCTGCAGTGTGATTACAAATGAGGTAGAACATAAGGAGTCCCAGCTTCTAGACAATCCTATCTCTTGTACGGGGGAATAATCTACAAAGGTACAATCAAATTTGCTTCTAAGTCTACTTTTAAAGAACTCTATTAGACAACAAAACAAAACAAAATGAAAAGGAAAGAAACGCACCGCTTATTGAAAAAGTCATATGCCTTAAATATATTATCTTTAGGGGTTAGCAGGAGACGGGATTGGGACCCTCATTTACTAAAAGAGCCCTCACAGCAAGAAGACTGTCATCTGCAAACCAAGCAGCAGGCCCTTGACCTTGGACTTCCCAGCCTCCAGAATTGTGAGAAATCATTATCTGTTGTGTAAGCCCCCTGGTTTGGGTTACAGCAGCCTGAGCTGACTAAAACAATCTACTTGAGAAGTTTTAGCTACTTGAAAAGAGATTTAAGAGATCCAAAATTTCATGGTTATTAAACTAGATCCGTGGGATTGAGGTAGGTGGGAACTATCCTGCATTTACTGCTGTTGTGATATAGTTTATTCCTACCCCGGATTAGCGTGCATCTTTTTATGAGAAGTTTAGACAGTTTGAGGAGAGAGATAGCTCCGAAGATGGCATTGGTGACAACTTCTCCGTCACCTCGCTTTGGAGCCAAGGTGACGGCAGGTGAAATCTGATATGCGCATTTTTGGAACTACTCACTCAGGTCAATTGATTTTTGCAGGAATACTCTGTGTTTCTTTGCTATTTTTTTTTTTTTTTGGTCAACTTATTAAGAAGGGAATGGAAAATGGAAGGTCAAAAGAAGCAAAGCAAAGAGTCTTTGAGTTAAGGGAACCATGGTGGACCATCCGGACTTTCTCCTTGCCTAAAGGAAAGAATCCTTGGATCACCACCCCTGGAATTTCTCCTTCCCCAGCCCTCAAACTGTGAGTCCCAGAAAGACAGAGCTAATTGGCTGAAGTTTCTACCTCCGTTTACTTCTACCTCCTTCTGTGCTCCCTGTTCTCACTGTCCTTCCCACCCGAGCTCCAGATAAGAACAAGCCAGTCTGTAGACTTTCCATTCAAGAGATGCCAAAATTCCTGATCATGCTTAGTCTGCACTTGTTTTGCTTTTGTTTTTTCTAAAGCAGTGCGATTTGAAGCCTGACTTCATTGGTGACCCTCTTTAAAGGGCCAGAAAAGTGTGAAAGAACAGTTGGGCTTGAAGCACAATTCTTGGGCTTCCGGGTTCATGGTATTCTTGGGACCAAGAAGCTGCTCTTGGTGGGGGACGGGGAAGGAAGGGCCATTGCCTTGCTCTATTTACAGATTCAGCTCTTTACTGACTTCAAAAGCCAATTAAAAAAAAAGAAAGAAAGAAAAAAAAAAAAAACCTAGAGCAGGCCTCCAGTCTTGGTGTGTTAATTTCAGGCTGTTTTTAATCCTAGGAGAATGAAAATTCTCTCTGTGGTGATTTCCTTTCTTGCTCAAGGTTTGTATTTTTATAAGGTTTTCCCTTCTTATCAGCTTGGCCNAAAAAGATTTCTCTTTGGCATGTTGCCTAGGAAAAGGTGCAGTTCTGGGGCCAAAAAGTACAACAATTCCCAGGGGTTTAAACCGGGACAGGAATCAAGGGAGTCCAGTCATTTTTCTGGAAAACAAATACTGTGCAGATAATCCAAAATGTTTTCAAAGGAACGACTATACCTGCGGGTCCCTCCATTCTGGAGGACCGAGTTATTTACTCGTAGCTGTTTAAAGCTTTACTGCAAATATTTTGAAGGTATTCCTCAGCCATGGACCAACATGTCACAAAGTGTCGTCGGCAAGCGCGGGCTCACGTCACCCGTGGCATCTTGTCATCTCTGTTACAGCTCAGGGTGTATCTTACAGAACGGGAAATAGAGTCAAGACAAGGCTTAGCTCTCCAGCTCTCCAGCTCACTTCTCCTGCGACGCATGATTTATTTGGGGGACTCAAGGCCTTTGCTTGCGGTTAATGGAGTGGTTTAGCGTGTGTGGGGTCAGTGTTGGGCTCTGACAATACAAACCAACGGGACACCGCCTGCTTTCGGAGCGCATAGACGAGACAGGTAAAGGGGTGCCCAGGGGGACCCGCATGGGACGGCGTGGACCGAAGCACCAGCTCGTCCTGTCTGTCACGTCGTCCGGAGAGGCAGTGATGTGGCCAGGCCTTCCCCTGAAATAGCCTCGATNGGGATGGGGGGGGAATGCAAACTCCCAAAGCTTTCCGATCGCCCCTCGTGAATACGTGAATGCTACTCGAAGGTAAAGGGGAACTGGTATTCTCCTCCACACCCTAGATGGGGCCGCCCGGAATTGCTGCTGTGGCGGGTCGGGCGCAGGGAAGGGGCTGCGATTCACGGAGAGCGGANGGGTGGCGGCACCCAGGGGCCCGCAGGCCGGGTGGGGGGCTGCCCCTGAGTCTGCACGCGGGGACCGGGCGGGGCTGCCGCGGGGACAGGGTGGGAGGTGTGGCATCTTTCCGGCTGCCGCTCTAGTGATGCTGGAGATGAGAGCGAGCATAGCGGGTGGGGAGGGTGGGAGGGGAGGGCAGCGGTGTGACCTCGGGATGCCTGGGAAACTGGTTCCAGTGAGGCTGCAGACGGACCACAGAGCCAGAGGCTGGGGTATGAGCCTGTCAGGACATGAAAGATGCCAGGTGAGCGGCAGTGTAAGGAGGAGAGATACCTGAGTCTTTTTAAAGGGTTGGAAGCAAAAACACTTACTACATAATTAGAAATGGGAGCTAAGGGGGCTCCTAGGTGGCTTGGTCAGTTGAGAATCTGACTCTTGATTTCGACTCAGGCCATGATCCCAGGACCATGGGATTGAGCCTTGCAGGGGGCTCTGTGTTGAGCATGGAGCCTGCTTGAGACTCTCTCTCTCTCTCTCTCTCTCTCTCTCTCTCACAATCTCTCCCACTGGAGTGTTCTCTCTCTTTTCAAAAAAAAAAAGGGGGGGGGGCTCTAAGGAGAGGACGAGCCCAAGACTATAGTAGCCGTCGCTTACCTTTCCTTTGCACTCTCCGAATGCCACGTCTTTCCCTAAGCGTTCCCCTCAGGTTGCCTCACGGAGGGCATCTTAGAGACCTCTGAAAAGCCCATGTCCCCAGTGGATCCAAGTTTAAAATTGCTGGGAAGCTCCTGGAGCCATTCACTGAGACAGAAGAGGAAGAATCACAACAAGAGAAGTTGACAGTTACTGAGTGCTTCCTCTGTGCCACGCAGCATTCTAGGCCCTTTTCAGAAATTAACGGACTTAATTCTCAAATAACTGTGACAGTGTTATTTCCCCCATTTTTACAGATGAAGAAACTAAGGCACGGAGATGCTAGGTAAGTTGGCCAAAGTCACACAGCTTGCAAAGCAAAAGAGTCGAGGTTTGAACCCAGGCAACCTGGCTCTCGAGCCCATGTTCTTAAAGACGTCCTTACACTAGAAGTTTTGAAATGTGGGAGGGACCTTCTCTATCCCTCTATCTCTTTGGTTAGAGAGATAACTGCTCTACCCAAAGAGCAAGGTCCTCCAGAGAGTTGGATTTATCGGTTGGAGCTCAGAGCAATGATCTGGTCTGGGGATGTGCAATGGGAGCCATTGCCTTACAGCTGAATTCAAAATCTGGGAAGAACGTGGGGCCACCCAGAGAGCACCGTAAGCTTCACGTCTTACAGTGATCGAACAATCACACCTCCGACCACCGTGCTCTTTCAAGCCCCTCCAGGTGGCAGAGCCTGATTTAAATACCTGATCCGCCGACCCTGCCCTCTCTCAGAGAAGTTCACTATCACCACTGATGTATTAATCTCGTAAACACGAACATGTGTTCTCATGCAAAAACACAGTACACTTGATTCTTTATTTTGTCATGGATCTTTATTTTACCTACCTCCCAGGTTTTTTTTTTTTTTCCCAAGATGTAAAGTCATACTATCTTGTTCTCGGAGGCTGTGGTGGTTCATGGGATTTCCATCGGAGTGAAATGAAGCACTGAGGCAATTAATTACATAATTAAGGGAAAAATACCATTTGAGATAGTGCAGTCATGGTGGGAAGAGTAATTATTTTTGATATTAAATGATCTCTCAAGTTGTCTCAATTCTCCAGTCTGTGATGATGCATGCAGCAGCAATAGTATCTCTGGGAACAAAATGGAACCTCTCTGAAGTGGGTGTGTAGGCATACAACGGGTCCACGGAAATTCTTTCCGAAAGCCAGCCTTTTTCTCAGAAGGGAGGATTCGAGAACACATTGAAAATGAGCGAAAACACTGTCAGAGGATGCTTCTGACGTTTCAAGGTCAACACTCGCTGTTTGTCAGGTTGTCCAGGAATGTGTCTACATGATGTCAGAATAATTGGTTAGGAGTCTGTACATCGAGTGGAATAGTTATGTGGTTTGTGGCAGATTGAATCTGGTAAATCAGCTGAATCCCATTTTCTTTTCTTTCTCTGGTGGAATCATTTACATTGTTTTTAGTGTGTAGAAACATTCTAAATGAAAGTGAGAATCTCAAAACTAGATACACGTTCCTGTAATATTTAAAAGCAGTCCCCACAAGCCTTTATTTTACTTGTTGTTGCTCATTCTAAACATTAGTGTTTAGAATGTTATTCTGCTCACTAGGAAGAGGAGACACTGATCTGTGAATGTTGAGGGGACTTCCTCAAGGTCATCCAGCCTTCAGGGGGGCAGACAAGATTTTAAGCAAAGTCGTCAATGAAAAATCCAACTTTCTTTACTGTAACAGAGGATCAGATGGGTCTAGATGAAGACTTTGTAAATCACAGCCCACACCTTGATACTATGTTTTCTACTTTTAGCTGTTGGCGATTTAGCAGTGCAAGAGAGAAATTGGTAACACGATGGTAATTTGTTTACTGCTAAGACAAGCGCCTTGTGTTTACCTGAGGAGCATACAGTATTTCTAAAAACAGGCACCACTTTACCTCTGAGGATTTACCCTGTGCTCAGGCTGTGATGGGAGCCAATAAACAGCAGCGGTAACAGAAGAGGAAAGACCATTTTTATTTCAGTCTCTCATGTCAATCAGAGAACTCACTAACCCTTTCTTGACGGGAGCTACTGCTATTAAGGAAAATAGGTTTGGGGGCTGGTAAGACACCTCAGGTGACTCGGCACACCTGTGACCAAACCCTTCTGGACTTCTGACAAGCTCGTTGGCAGATAAGCCCTTATCCTGGAGGACCTAATCTTTGAAGTCTGTTTAGCTGCCATCTGTAATAGGTGTCCACTCTTGATCTTTCTTTTCTTCTTCCCTGTGAAAGAGTATTAAAAACAAAACAAAGCAAAAGATGCATCTCCACTAAGCACACTCAGCCTTAAACCAATATCCACTGACATTTAGAATCCACATCACAAGATACACCAGCAAGAATTGTGCTTCCGACCACGTGCACAGAAAATTTTCTATCAGTGAATTCATTGCGAAGTATGTACAAATCAACTCACGATGTATTAGGATGGCTACCGTGTCACTTCCACTGCACGATGACATGCGCTGAGAAATCAGGGTGGGAAGAATGAGAATACGTCTGGTGACAGCATCCACATTACAGCTGAAGACTTTGTTCTGATTGAGGAAAACAGGTTGTCTTCCAAGTTGAATGAGTGAATCGAAAATTCCTTTTTTTTTTTCCTGCTCCTCAGAGTCCTCATTGCCTGAGCTGTGACCCTTTTCTGTTCTTATTTTTAAATTCCGTTCACCATGGATTCTTCCTCGAGGAGAGCTCAGGTGGCCCTTCTGTCACCGATTTGTGCACGAGCAGCCACAGCTGTGGCAGACATTTGGTAGTGTCTCTTCTTTGGTGGGAAAATGTAAAATGGATCCGCATTCAGGAGATTTTTTCAGAAAACCCTATTTTCCTGATTCTGGGATAATGATGTTCATGCATAGCTGATTTCATTGCAGACAGGGTGAAGGAAATGTGAGGAATGGAAGCTGAGTCTCTCCCTAGACTCTTATGCACTGACTTGAAGTGACTAGACTATGAAGTGATGGTAATAGACTGAAAAGTTCATTGCCAGTTTTCTAAAAATTTTGAGTAGGTTTTTTTTTTGTAATGTTTGTTTGTTTGTTTATTTTGAGAGAGGGAGAGCAGGGGAGGGGCAGAGAGAGGAAGAGAGACAGAATCCCAAGCAGGCTCCATGCTGCCAATGCAGAGCCCAACGCAGGGCTTGAACCCACAAACTGTGAGATCACGACCTGAGCTGAAATCAAGAGTCGGATGCTTAACCAACTGAGCCACCCTGATGCCCCTGGGTAGGTATTTTATGTACACACACACACACACACACACACACACATACACAAGTAACTGAATCACATCTGCTCAAATTCGAGCAGACAGGTCATTTCATACATTCCTTGCTGGTTTTCCTACTTACATTGTATCATAAACTCTACCAGAAAAAATATGATTGTTATGTTGGTGCTCAAATCAAAACTGTCTTGGCTTTGCCCTCTCTGAAGACTGTTAAGAATATTTTAAGATCATGTAAACAATCCCAAGGTCTCCAGGAATGGGCCCTGGGAAGTACTCCCCAAACTCAGCTATTTTAGTTCTTGTCAATCTACACTTTGTCTATTTCTATTTCCAAACCACGCTCTTCGTCTCTATCTTATTAAAGATGGCTAGATCACCTTTCAGGAGGTTCACGTCGACAAAATGCTGTGCCTTTTATTTGCAGAAGTTTATCACGCTGTGAACGAAGGAAACAGTGTGATTGTTGCTGGCCGGCACTAATTTGGGCTGCCTTGCAGTGTAAGCTAAAACCTTGGCTCAAACCCTCAAGACCATTAGCAAACACAAACAAGGGGTGGCTTACGTGTCTTCGTACTCAATCCAGTGCTAGTTGTCTGTTTACAAAATACACTTGGTTCCTTAAAACGACTTCCTGGAGCCTCCGCACTGGTGTTGGGTTTCTTAGCCAGGCACACACAATACCCCGGAAAGTCAAAAGTCCTGGCGAGCCCAGCCAGCCAAGGAAGGGTGTGAGTGAAAACAAAGTGGAAAGAAAAACGGCTTCAGCAAGAATCCTTTTGAGTTGTCTGTTGCCGAGAACTTTCCTGAAGGACTCTTCCATGGACTTCATTATTCAGAGAGGCCAAAGGTCGCATTCTTCGTTTTGAAGGCAATACAAATAACTGTTGGTTAGTGAAGGTGTGGTTTTCCCTCTAGTTTCAAAATTGACTTTTTTTTTTTCCCACCGGTTTGCAGTGGACATGGGCCAAGTCCCCAGGACAGGGCTCGGCTGGGGTCTGACTTGGAGTTTTCTGTGGTTTTCCTTTGCTTTTCCTCGCTGCCTGCAGGTGGAAGTCAACTGATCATGCCTTGATCTGATTATTCAAGGCAGCGGTATGGCCATAGCGCTCAGTGATACAGAGATAAAGAGCGGAAAAATTAAAGATGAACGTGTGAAAGTGTTGTCTCTGGGAAGCAGAGTTACTGGAGGAGGAGGATCAGGGAAATATTGTTTTTCTTTGTAAACCCTTGAATACCTGCTTGTTGTCTGTTTTTATTATTAAAGGCATTATATGTGTTATTTCTATTGAAAATGAATCTGAAGTTTAAAAATTCCTTTCTTTTATGGGACATCTGTACCTCGGTCGGTGAAGTGTCCAACTCTTGATTTTGGCTCACATCGTGATCTAGAAGTTTGTGAGTTCGAGCCCCGCGTTGGGCTCTGTGCAGGTGGCTCAGACCCTGCTTGGGATTCTCTCCCTCTGCCCCTCTACTGCTCGTGTTCTCTCTCTCTCAAAATAAATAAATAAACATTAAAAAAAACTTCTTAAAAAATTTCTTTCTTTAAAAAATTTTTTGCCACATGTCTTATTCCATTTTTTAAATATAACTTTTAGGGCACCTGAGTGGCTCAGTCAGTTAAGGGTCTGACTTCAGCTCAGGTCATGATCTCACTGTTCGTGGGTTCGAGCCTCACACAAGGCTCTCCGCTGACAGCTCAGAGCCTGGAGCTGCTTCAGATTCCGGGTCTCCCTCTCTCTCTGCCCCTCCCCCACTCACTCTCTGTCTCTCTCTCACTCTCTCTCAAAAATCAATAAACATTAAAAGTTTTTTAAAAAAGAAAGAAATGAAATATAATTTTACCTGTAATTTAAATGCCCAGATTAAGGTATTTACAAATTAAATTATAAATTAATTAATACATATTAATAATTTATTAAATATTTGTATCTGGTCCCAGGGGATAGAAAAAGGTCAAGTGCACATTGTTATAATACATTTTGTAGCAATGCAGTAGTCGAATGAAGGAGAAAAGGGAGTCTGTGATAAGAAATAATGGAAAATGCTGAGCTTTTTTTAAGAAACTACTATAGGAAGAATTCAGAATACAGCTTAATAGAATTATTGGAATATATTTGTCTCCCACTTTTATTGTCTCTTTAAAGCACTGTATCATTCTTTGGCTGTACCTATGACGTATCGTAAATCTCGTTAAGAGTATGCACTTTGAAAGCAAATAAACTTGGGCTTATACCGACCTTCCTCTTGGACCCATAAGTCCACTCCCCCACACCTTGTACGAGGAGCATCTCACACAGCACCTGCCTTAACAGGGCTGTCATAAGAACTAAATGGATGATTTATTCAAAGGGCTTCGCACAGAATTAGCACGCAATACATTTTTAATTATCGATAAGGAAAGCAAGCAATTCAATAATGATGTAGCGCAGGCGAACAAAACATATACAAAACACACGTGGAATGGCTGTAACGTGGATCAGATAGATTTGCCTGGACTCCCTGAAGTCGCAGAGGACCGCACTGCCTCGCTGCCCAGTGCGACAGCACTCCCATCCCTGGGTGAGACGTAACCAAGCACCAGGGTCACTGTGGATCCACGTACTTCATAAAGCACTTGTCGCCTGCGTTCTGGTCTTACAGCCACGATTGCATTTTCCTGCGAAGCTGGACATTTGTGTAACTTGCTCAAATCAATGCCTTCTAAGTCATGTAAACATTATGTCCCTAAAGACAAGACCTTCCAGAAATTAAGACTCGACAGAAGATCACTTTCTTTCCTCCTTCTGGCTTCGCAGGAATAGCCCCGTGTCCCCTGTAGCTGGGAGATGGCAGGGAAGGAAACCCACTTCTCTCGGATCCGCTGAGGCTTGTGTTTATGCTGGGTCACGACTTGGCTGTCCTTTCCCACCTCGGGCAAAACCGCACGATGCTCTTCCACATTTCCACCTGCTCTCTAACAACCCCAGAGGACTGGGCTCCAGGTGAGGTCTATTGCGGTGGTGACTCTCTCTGTGTCATGCGTGCAAACACACACACACACACACAGGCATATGCCCGCACATAAGCACGTGTGCTCATAGCAAGAAAGCACACGAGCATCGGTCACACATGCATTTCTTGCGGCTTCTTGAAGTACAGAAACATTTGTTCCCAAGAAGCGTGTCGTGGAAAATTGATTGCATCTTTACCTGATTACTTCTTGACGGTGCTTTAAGAATCCGAGTACCTTATCGATGACTGGCTTTCACTTTTGAAAGCAGAAAGTATTCTTGCTACTTCACACGAGCTGATGAGCAGACGGGTATGTCCAAGAGGGTGGCTTGCCACTTGTCACCCTGTCTCTGTCCCAGTCTCTGCTGTCATTGTCCCTTTTCTTGCTTCCCCCCCCCAGATTTTCAGGCTCTCCTAAGCTGTCCCCACATCAGTTCTCAAGCCCAGAGCACTCATTACCCACCTCCTATTATTCTGGAAATAGAGAGTAAAGACAATAAGCTTTAAAGTCACTCTGAACAGGGCAGGAGCCCAAAGCAAAGGGAAAATCCGGAGTCCCTGGGTGCATGGAGAAGTCACTGTCCCCTTCCCTCAGGACTTCCAAGGGTCCCAGTTGGAAGGACTTAGCAACACCCATGTGTGTCCGACGTCCATGAGGGATCAAAGACCTCACTGCTCTTCCCCGCAAAGCCAACAGAGGCCACCAGATATCACAGACTCAAGCAAATCATGGGATAGTAACAGAGAATTAAAACAAAAAGCCACTACCTCCTCCTAAGCTCCATATGACTGAACTTGACATCTGTGGGTCACAGGCACGCACGGAGCTCACGTACGAGTCCAATATTTTCCTGGCCATGGGTTCTTAGTCTCTTTCTGCAAACACATTTTCTTCTGAGGACACTCATTTCCAAATTTCTTTAGATCCTATTTAGTTTCTCAGGTGTTGACTTGAACACTTGGGTCATATGGTGGTGCCCAGTGGCGTCAAGAAGATTCCTCTTTAGTCCAGGACAGACAAGTTTGTATGACAGTAGGCTACCGGCAGAAGGGGATTGCATGTGTTGTTCAGAGCTGCCATGACAAAGTGGCACAGACTGCGTGGCTTAAAACAACATACGCCATCTCCTAGCCCACAATTCTGAAATAAAAGCATGTGTAAGGAGCATGCTGTCTTAGGAACCTGTAGTACCTAATTTTTCCTTGTCTCTTCTGGCTCCTAGTATTTGCTGACAATGCACGGAGTTCCTTGGCTTGTAAATGTGTCCCATAGCCTTCTCTCCGGGTCTCTGTCTTTTCGTAAGGACACGGGTAACATGTGATTGAGGCCCACCCTCCTCCAGTATGACTTCATCTTAGTTTCATGAATTCTATCTGCGACAACCTTATTTACAGATAAGGTCCCATTCTGACGTGCTCAGGGTTAGGACTTTAACATATCATCTTGGGAAAGGATACAATTCCGAGAAATTGAGATTTGCTCTGTCAGTTTTGGTTTCTATGTGGCAGAGATGGGGTAAAGGAAGTCCCGAAATTCCTTCACGTCAGACTCAGAAGATAGCTGAACCCTGCCCAAGGTCGTCTGTGTTAAGAGATGATGTCGCCCTTCAGAAAAGACTCTGGAAAGCTTCTTGACGAGATATGGTCTACACAAGACATCTGCAACACCAGTGATGACCACGGTAAGACTCAGTTACGCAGCCCAGTTACAGGCTGTGGCATTGAGAGAGACCAGACTTCACCCTAAGCTACCGTAGTCTTGAATGCCAGATAGGTGGCCGCATCCCTCTGGAGGCCAGAGTTGGCAAAGAACACCAGTCCCAAGGAGCCTGACTCTTACCCTGATCATACGTGCCCCAGCCTTCTCTTTCCTATCTACCCAAATGCTCCCGACAAAACTAAAGGGCTTAGAAGTACATAAGGGACTGTCACAGTTACTGGATTAGATTGGATTCAAGGCTACTTCAGTTGTCCAGTTTACAACTGCAAAATGGTGCCGTGTCTCCCTAGGTGTCAGTCATCTAGTCAACCTATACTAACCTATGTGAGATGGTGAAGGGCACTCACAGGCAGGTTGGGGCATGTCTTACCCTCCTGGGGGTATGTATTCACTCTTCTCTGCTTTTATAGGTGCATGGGCTGAGAGGCTGAGAAGCACAATTGCAATGTCTCTTGAGGGATCCTTACCTTGGGACCAGGGATCCAGAGCCCTGCTACAGCCAAGACTCATGTCCTCACAAGAGTTTCTTCTCAATATAGACTTAGGAGGGCAGAAGCAGAGTACAGCCAAGAAGGAAGGAAAAGAATGGGAGGGTCAGACAAGGTTGATCTGGCTGGAGGTGAAGTCAGGCTGAGCTGAAATGCTAATCGGGCAGTCAGTGAAGTTGAGAGAGGGGTCAGCAAACGTACCGTTATGGGGCTAGACGCTCCTATTATCTAGACCTTCTGCTTAGGAAGGTCGGTTCCTAAGCAACTGAACTGGACCACATTCCATAATGATCCATGCTCTCTGCACCAAGAACCAAGAAATGAAAATGTCCCAGGGGAGTTGGGATAGAAGCACTAATAACTTCTATTGGCCATCAATGGGAAAACCCAACCCAACTGACAGAGTCACAGTTTAGCGATCTTCTTTAAATTCACCGTATTTATTTCATTAGAATTTGGTACATATCATAAATGTACCAAGACTTAATTACAGGCTGAATTTAAAAGTTTTAAACCTGATATTTCAACTCCTTTTTCCTTTTAGTTTGTGAATACATACTTGATATACATCATCCACTATCAGTTAAGAGGCAGATAAAGGACCATTTCCCCGTGATGTATTTCCCCAACATTCTTAGGCATAATCTCGGGAATTTTATACTTGAAGAAAAATTGCAGAAACCTACAAGTATCTTAAAATTGCGACTTGAAACAGAAAACATTTTGTATCCTTAAATACAGCATTTTCTGCCATGCGTGCCTCCTGGGTAGGGTTACTCTCTGCACACATTGTTATGGAAATATTTCCTTCCCTTCACATCTTATTCTTAGTTATGTTCTTTTTGTCCAAACGTTTAAATTTGAGCTAGATTGAGGAAGAAGAGAATTATTATTTCTGACAAATGTTATTTGGAAAAAATGATTTCTTTTTTCCCAAGTGTACCTAGGAAGTAAATTTATTTTTTAAAGGGCACAAAGGCACCCTGAGGCTTAGCAAATAATATTTAAATATTTTAAACATCTATTTACAGTTTATTATTTAAATGCACTTGTTCTCCTTAATATCCTAGAGAGATAAGGAATGCTTATTTGCCCAGGAAGAAATATCCGCAGATGACACACATACATACATACATACATACTTATATACATACATACATACATATATGTATGTATTTAAAATCTGGATTTAAAAATGCTTCTTTCAGAGTGATCTTTTGCTACAGTATCACCTGGGATGCCTATTAAACATGAAGATTCCCGGTCTTATATACCGAGCTACCCAATCAGAATCTTGGGTGTAGAACCGGGAAACATGGCCCAACCTCCCCTCTTCCCGCCTCCATGCTCCCATACATTCTAGTGCAGGAGTTAGCAATCATTTTCTGGGAAGGACTAGAGAGTGCATATGTTAGGATTTGTGGACTACACTTTCTCTGCTACAACTCCTAACTCCATCCCTGTAGCACAAAAATCGATACAGACACTCTAAGTCATTGGACTTGGCTGCATTCCTATAAAACTTTATTCAGGTACATCAACAATTGAATTCATAAGTGTTCAATGTCATGAAATCTTATTCTTCTTTTGACTTAAAAACAATTTAGAGGGGTGACTGGGTGGCTCAGTTGGTTGAGTGTCCAACTTCGGGTCAGGTCATGATCTCATGGTTTATAGGTTCAAGTCCTACATCAGGCTCTGTGCTGATAACTCAGAGCCTTGAGCCTGTTTTGGATTCTGTGTCCTCTCCTCTCTCTGCTCCTTCCCAGCTCTCTCTCTCTCTCTCTCAAAAATAAATAAACATTAAAAAATTTTAGAAATGTAACAACCATTCTTAGCTTGGGTGTGGGCCAGATGCCCGTCCACTCCAAGCTGACCCTGAGAGTTTGGGAGCAGTTTAGGCAAAATGTCAGTGAATGATGTAACAAACAGGCATTTATAAATATTTTTCCAGAGGACAAGATAGTATGGTATCTTATACCTTCAAAGAGAAGAGCACACTGGTTCTTTCTATTTAGTCATGCTACATTTTTAGCAAAAGGTTAATAACTTCAACTAATAATTTGTGCATGTTCAATTCTTACAGCTCTTAAGAATGAATAGCAATGTTTTCTCAACCAATACATCAAACAGATTAAGATAAGTGGCTATGGTCTCACATCTTACACCTTTTCTAGCAGAGGGTGAAAGACGGCATGTGATGATACTGTGATCGTGAAGTGATGATCTGGACCAATCCATTCCCACTTAGTCATAAGAGCAGTAACATGGGGCACCATTTCCTGCTAACAACATTTTCCCCCTCATGTTTCTAAATCTTTTCTGCTCCTATTCACTATCACTTCAAGAGACTACAGCAAACCATCCTTGTCTTCTTGATTTATGTGTAACAGGATGACTTAATGAGATATGAATTTGCCATGTTTCCCTGTGTTTCTCCCCACCTCCACTGAGAAAGTCTCATTGAGGTTTCTTCTATTATGAAGCCCAAGGAAGTTACCTGTAGACACCCAATCCTGGTCTTACATTCTTAAACTTTTGTTTATTGAGAGAATGTTGTTGTTTTGTTCTAGACAGGAGGGGAAAAAAGATCATGTCTTGCATGGAAAAGAAACTAAAACAAAGGGGGCTGAAGAATTTGCAGAACTGGAGGGGTGAGGCCATCCCTTTTCCCTTGTAGGATGCAGGGAATAGGGAAGACTTAGAAGAGAATGGATATATCGAGCAGCTCATGAGAATGACCCCACCACCCAGCTTTGACTGAAATCCCAGAATCCAAGCTTGACCCCAAAGAGATCATCCACAAACCCTACTATTTTGGACCATGAGCCTATCAGTCATGACCAGACTGGACAGATGACCAGAGGAATCCTTGGGCTACAGCCCAAGTCTTGTACACAAGACTTCATCTTCACACAAATCTGGAAGCAGAGAGCTAATGAGAGGGCATCACCACCTTGGTGAATGGGATTAAGAGTTAGAGTCAATAAGATTAGAATAAAATTCATCCCTATTCAACAAGTATTTGTTTGGCAGTTAAGTATAATTTAGATTTTGTTTGTCTGCTTTCTTGTAACAATTATTTTGATATAAGTTATATCCACATCATTAGTTCCATTTCAGCAATCTCAGAAATTTTGGCATAACAATCAATTTGAGTAGAGTGATTTATTTCAATTACTGAAGAAAAACATAATATTTATACAACAAAGCTTAATAATATAATATGAACACCCAGAATAGGAAAATAGATTCTGATCTGATTCTTACATTTCTATATTGAGTGCTACTATGAGGTACAACTGAAAAAAGGAAGAGTAGGTAGGTAGTTTAGAAGGGATGATGATGTCTTGGAAATGAAGATAGTAGATAAGATTCCTGCACAGGTGAAGTTGAATGAATGGTGAATTATCAATTAATTAATTTTAATGTTTATTTATTTTTGAGAGACAGAGAAAGACAGAGCATAAGCAGGGGAGGAACGGAGAGAGAGGGAGGCTCTGAAGCAGGCTCCAGGTTCTGAGCTGTCGACACAGAGCTCGACGTGGATCTTGAATTCATGGACCACGAGATCATGGCCTGAGCTGAAGCCAGTCACTTACCCCACTGAGCCACCCAGGCGCCCCGAATGAATGGTAAATTATTTAAAAGACCCACGGGACTTTCTCCCCATCTTGCTTCATCAAATTAGCAATAGCTCTACAACATTTGCTAATGTTTGACTTCGAGGAAATTAAATTTACTCACAGAGATTGGTTAAGCCAAGGTTGAGTTTCTTGGTTTAAAAGGTAAATGTTGAGTTATTCCCTACTCTTCTCTACAGAGCACACCTTTGAAGTCCCCTTTGCCACTTGCAAATAATAATGTCATAAGGAATCCATCAAGCCTTTTTGCACAAATTCATGTTTTGTCAATTGTAACAACGTGTGAACAGGCTTATAGATACGTGGGAAAAGCAGGTGGTGTTACATCAGCCGACAATGTAGGAGAGATGTGGGCGAGAGTGACTTGTGGTCTAGACCCTTTATAGCTCAAGTTCTAGACTTATCTCCCTAAGTTCTAGACTTATCTCCCTCATTGCCTGTGTGATCATTACCACATAAATAAACCACTGAATTTCTTGGGTCTTCAGATTTTTCATTTGTAAAAACAAGATTAGCTATATCACTGGTTTCCAAATCTGTCTCATCATGATCACCCATGTTTCAAAACACATGGTTTCTCTGTCTGACTTCTCATGATTCATATTTGGTATGCAGTGGAGAATTACTCCCACCTCAAGAACAGTCTGGCTTTTACTCTCTGCTCCTGACAAGTGACCTCTAGTACCTGGAGTGTCCTGTTGGATAGGCATGTCTTTGTCTGCCTAGGACTTTGGCCACTGGACAGTCTAACAGTGTGCTTATGATGGGGACTTTGAAGGGTATGCAATATTAATTTTAACCTTTGGAGGAGCTGGGGAAAAAATATATTATCCCAAACCTCCAGGAGGGGTGAGAGAATAAAGTTAAGGCAGCTGCTTGCATGGCTGAAACTTTTTCTCCAGCCCTGGACACCAAAAGTCTAGGTGAGCTTCCCCAGTTGACATATAATGAAAGGACAGTAAATGCATCCTGATTCAACCATATGAGTCTCTTCCTCTGGCTGCTTCTAATTTGCATCCCTTGTCTGTAATAAACATGACTATAAGTAAGAGCCTTCAAGTGAGTTCTCTCTTTCTCTCTTTCTAGTGAATTATTGAACCTGAGGGTAGATGTGGAGACCTTCCAATTTGTAATCAGCTGGTAGCAACGAAGGAGATTCCTGAACTTGCTGTTGATGTCTGAAATGAAGGCAGTCTTATGGGGATTGTTCTCTCGGACTTTTCAGTTGCTTGTTGCATTTAGTACATTTGCTCGTAATGCATTTGCTCATTGCATTTAGTACATTCGAAAGGTGCTAGGAAGAGTTAAAAAGAATTTGAAGGGCACTGCTGAACTATCATATATCAAAAGTCCTTTGCAAATCTAGACTTTCTTCCTTTATATATTTGATCTATTTGGCCTATGCCACTGTTTAGTATTTGGATCTCAAGGGCAGAAAGTTGAGTGATTCGTGTTCTTCATTTCATGGTGCACTATTATTCTTGGGTTTGTTGGAATTCTCTAGTTCACTGACTTATTGTCATCTGTATATTATTTGTTTACATCGCGTTCTTTGGAGCTGAATCTCTCGTTCTTTTTTCAACGACTTCAGTTGCTTAGCTCATTTATTTTCAACTTGCTTGTTCACCAAAGAATTCATCATAAGCTACATGCTGTTTGGGATGTGTTGCACACATTTTGACATATAGAATTCTACCGTTCACTTCAAAATTCCATAATTTCCCGTTTAATTTACTCTTTAACCCAAAATTCATCTAGTAATACCTTCTTGAGTTTCCAGACATCTGGAATTTTGTTTTGTCTTTTTTAAAAAATTTATTTATAATTTTGCTAAACTCAAAGTCGGAGATCTTGGGTCATGGTTGCCTAAATTTATTACTTCATTAGAAATAGCAAAATGGTGATTTTGTAATTCTCATTCTTTCTGCATTTATTAGCTGGAATTCTTCCATACGGAAGATATATCCCTCAGCAACCATTTTCTTACCCTGAAACAGAGTTGGCAAAAGTAATTCTGGATGAATGTTTGATTTTCTTGCCTTTATCAATTTTCAGAATCATGGGCTGGTGTCCTAGCAACCTCCAATGGTGACCAATGAGTGGGTTTTAATGCCAAGAACTTGCACACGTAAATGTGCTCGAAGCAGCTCCATTTATTGTCAGGAATCTTTTTCATGCCCAGATGTCTCCTTCTTAAGCCAACGGAAGCACCTTTAGGTGAGTTCCTGTGTCCTTTTAATAGATTTCTGTTAGTGTTTGATAACTTCCTTGCTTTCTGGCCTAACAAAAAATTTATGCCAGAAAGATATAAATGTATGAACTTTCCACCCCAGCCCTGGCATCAGCTGTACGTCTATGTGGCCAGGCTCCTTCCATGGAAACTATTTTGGGAGGGCACAGCTTAGGTGCTAGCGATGTTCTTAAGCTCATTGCTCCTAGTCTGGAACATACCTACAGTTTTTAAAGCAAAACACATCATAAAACTGTGCTGCTATTTCCAATTTAAATTCGATATTACCAGATTTTTATCAGACCTCATTTATGTTATTCACTCAGAAAATTGACTTCTCTCCTTCTCCCAGAGATAACCAACCAACTTATTACTTGTCCTTACACTGTTTCTTCTGAAAAAAAAAAAAAAATTGCCTCCCCCCTCACTTCCTGGAGAGTTTGAATAAAGTACCCACTGTCTCCACTTTGCATCTTTTACTAACAATATAGCCTGGAGATCTATACCACTCTACAGAGTTCCTCGCTGGCGCTCGTTGCACTCGGTTGCGTGGTTTTCATCCTGTGGATGTATTAAAGTTTTTCAACTTTTCTCTTGTCCCTGGTCATCTGAATGGTCTCTACTATTTTGGTATTAGACAGAAATTCTGATGAGTTACCCTGTGTACATTGCATTTTTTGTCAGTGTGTCTTTGAGATAGATTTTAAGGAGGAGGACTACTGGGTAGGAGTTAATTCATACAGAACTTTTCTATATATAGACAAACGCCTTTCCACAAATGTTGAATGATTTTGCATTCCCACCAGCAGTGTATGAGCACACACATTTCCCTGTGGTCTCACTAATAAAATATGTTGTCAAATATTTGGATTTTTACTGGGCTTATAAATAATGCACAGTATCTCAGTGAAGTTTAATATACTTTCTTTTCCCTATGAGCACAACTAATTAACTTTTTTGAGTTATCTCTTTCTTCTCATAATTTTGTCAGTTGTTTCTTTATATTTTGTGAGGGGAGTATTGTCAGGTCAATAAATGTTTACAATCATAATACCTTAAGATCTATTGTTATTTTATTATTCAATGTCAGCTATGAAAATTTTACCTTGAGGTTTTACTTTCTGTGATATTAAAATCACTATCTTGGCTTTCTTTTGGCTTACCTTTGTCTGGTTATATCTTTCCTGATTTCTTGATTTACAAATCTGGATCCTTTTAACTGGGTCTCTTGAAGATGACATCTTGTTCAATTTCTTTTATTGGAGGATTCCAAGTCTGATGATGTCTTGATCACTGAGTGTAACCATTCATGTATGTACATAAGTCTTCGAGTCAGATTTACGGTGGTGTTATTTTATGTGTTTTTTGACCCATGTATTTAAAATGTTCTCCTTTTCTATCTCTCTTTTTTAAACAGATCAATAGTTTCTTCTTTTGGTTTAAAAATTATGTTTTATTTTTATGCTATGTCAAGTTGCTCTAGTATTTTAAAGGCCCATATTTTTTTTTTACATTTTCTTCATTAATTTTTTTTTATTTTTTTTAATGTTTTATTTATTTCTAAGAGAGAGAGAGAGACAGCGTGAGCAGGGGAGGGTCAGAGAGAGAGGGAGTCACAGACTGAAACAGGCTCCAGGCTCTGAGCTGGCAGTCAGCACAGAGCCCGACGCGGGGCCGAACCCATGAACCGCGAGATCATGACCTAAGCGAAAGTCGGACGCTTAACCGACTAAGCCACCCAGGCGCCCCTACATTTTCTTCATTAATTTTTAGGCTTACCTATATCTGTATCTTCATCCTTAAACAAAACAGAACCAAACACAACTAAAATCTAACTCTCACCTGGACTTTTACCCCCAAACAAATTCATCCTTTTCCCTGATCAGCTTTTTTGCCTTTTCACCAAACGGCACATTATACTAAATTATTTATTCACCTGTAATTATGTGAAATATATTTCATAGAAAAATTTATTTTCCTTATTTCTGAGCTGTTTCTTTCATGAGAGTTTTGTCTACTGAAACTTCTGTGGATGCATATGATAGATAATATAATTAAGTGGGAAGATTCTAGTTTCAATGTTATCGAAACTGAAATTACATGCTTCATTGTAGCATCTTCTGTCACTGATGAGAAGAGTCTGATGCCTGCCTGATTCTTATTTTGTGGTAGGTGAGCTGCTTGCTCCTTCTGGAAGTTCTGACTTGATGGGAGGCAATGACCTGCCCCTGGGTTCCAACCAAGAAGGAAGATCACCATGAAAACGTTCTTCCTTAACTTGTCCCCATGCAGAATCTTGGCCCACTTCAGTTCTGGGCCATGATTTCTTGTATGGCCCAGGAGACAACCACCTTCTCTCCTCCCAGGGCTGGCAAATGGCTTTAATGTCAGTGTTTCACTGACTCATGGCTCTTGATCTCCAGAGCTGAGCATGGTGGAGAGGGTTGATGGCTCCCTGTCTTTTTGACATCACAACAGGGACTGGAGCAGCCTCAATTTCTGGGTGAAATTTCTCATTTGAAACCTTAAACAAGTTATCCAGTGTGTGCACGTTATATGATTACCAACTTGTTATTGTTTTTAACACTATTACTGGATTCTTTCAATATTCCCAAAAACCTACATCTATTTCCTTGCTACATGGTGATCCCATATTTACAGCACAGATACTAAGTTTTTGTTGTTATTAAAACCATTTTTCTTCAGTTGGTTTTCTTTATCATTTTGCTAGCTAACAAGCTACATTTAACACATCGAATCTGATTTTGGAAAACGTTAAAACTTTGGTCATCTGACCTGGGTATATATTCTTGATTTGTTACCAATACGCAGCAGAAAACCTCTCAGTGGTTTCGGTGAAAAGAGAATTTATTTCTCTTCATCCAGATCAGAAGGATTCTCCATAGAGCTGTGTATACACTACCAAATATTTCCTCCAGGCAACCCTATGGGCTGAGACATCACGCTCTAAGACTTCTTTTGTTTTTTAAGTGATGACAGGGTTAGATGTTTCACAAACTAAAAGCCAAAAGAGTCTGCTATGACATCCAGCATGGAGTAAAAAATGTATGAAGTCACCAGCCTTGCAGACTCCTTTCCATATGCAGGGAACACAGATGTGAGAGAAAAGCAGGGAGATTATTACCCATAAATTATCGGCAGGAGTTGCTAGTGTTTGAAAGTTTGATTTAAATATCTGGTGTTTGGAACTCCTTTTCTTACACTTTGTGTCCATCTGGCCGCCTCAAATTCGAAAGATAATTTAGACAAAAGAGAACTTCAGATCAGAGAGAGAAGTTCCCTGACAGAGGAAGCCACGAAATTAAGGGCGAAAAGTAGTAAATGTAGTAAAATACGAAAATCAAAGCATCTGTTTGAGAATACACAGATAATCCAGGCATGAGAACAGGGGTATATGGGAAGCAGCCAGGCTACAGTGATGAATTTTAACGAGGTCTCTGCAAGAATTAAACACAATTCTTTGACGTACTGAAATTTCACAACTTTTTATTTGTGTGTGCATATATGTACGCCTGCATTACCAAGACTGTAATATACTCTTGCCTTCTCCTACTAAGTCAGGTTGCATTGTTCACTTGAGGACTGAAAGCACAGAAAGCCATTCCAGAAGCATCTAGCATGGCCAGAACATGGTCTAGCGTCAAATACCCGCCAGGACTGACTCACAACAGGAACCGTTTTTCATGGGACACAAAGAGCTCATTATAGAATGGGTACAGTTCTTACCTTCAAGGCAATGGATTCCTCTACAATATAGATATCAAAATATTGCTGTTATATGACAATATATAATTAAAACGATTGATTTCATTTTTTGTATATGTGCTGTCGAAGTGAGCACTTGGTTTCATTCTTGTGGGAATAGTTTTAGGTGTACAAATAATACATAAAAGCAGCAGAAACTTAGAAAGAGAATCCGCCACAACTCCACTACCCAGACATAAATATTGTTTTAAGATTTGTGGACATTTTCCCCAATATTTTTATATGTTTTATAAATCAAATTATAGGCATAGAATTCTCCGTCCTGCTTTTGTTGGTTATATGTCACTTTCTCCATTATAGTTCTTACTTCATAATGTGATTTTCAATGACTGTGTAATATTCCATTATATGAATGTTTTATAATTTACTTTCCCTGATGCCTTTTAATTTTGAGGCATTATTGTTTGGGGAGCTTTATCTAAGAATGGGGTTAGAAGCAATAGTTAATTTAATTGCTTTTTGATATATGATGTCAATTACCGTGGCTTTTCACTTCTGAAAGGAGGGCTAACAATACATGTATGCCATCTACTAAGATACCAAAAGCTGCTTGGGAGAAATGGAGAAGAAGATAATTACTACAGCCAGAGAAAATTATTTCAATTATTTTATTTAACTTTTAACTAAATTATAGTTTAATTTAAAAAACATTCAGTATTCCTAAGGCTTGTCAAGAAATAGCCCCACTCTGGGGTGCCTGGGTGGCTTAGTTGGTTAAACGCCTGACTCTTGGTTTTGGCTCAGGTCATGATCTCATGGTTTGTGAGTTCGAGCCCCACATTGGGCTCCATGCTGACGGTGCAGAGTCTGCCTGGAATTCTCTCTCTTTTCCTCTCTCTCTGTCCCTCTCCTACTCACACTCTCTCTCATTCTTTTTCTCCCTCTCAATAAATAAATAAACTTAAAAAAAAAAAGAAATGGCCCCACTCATATTTTGCTTTGCTCTGCTAGAGTGTATCTTTCTGTGCCTATGTTCATGTATGATTGCCATGTTTCAAAGCTTTTCTTTAAGCTGAAGTATTGAAGCTTTTATTTTGAGGACCCAATGATTTATCACGCTCAGAATTTCATTTGAAATCCAATTTAAAAATATTTGAAAAGCTCGTCCATCTTGAGTCGTGGTATCTTTCAGAATTAATGGCAGATTATATCGCCTACAATGGTAGCAGAATTAAACAACTGTTTTCCCTAATGTGTTATGGATACAAAACAAGACTATATATTTTTTAGAACACCTTCTTTTCCCCATGAAAATCCAATAATCCACATACATGTTTTCTGAAAAACATAGCATATCAGTCAGGGTTCAACCAGAGAGGCAGAATCAATAGAGGGGAGGGAAGGAGGTGGTAACAAGTAAATAGGTGAAGATACAGATGGATGAATAGATAGACAGAAAGTATTGTTGTTCATTGCAAAGAATTGACTTACACGAGTGGGAACTAAATCTGAAGTCCATTGGGTGGGGGTCAGGAAGAGAAGACGATGAGTCTGAGTTAAAGCATGGAGTCACCAGGCCCAGGGAATCCCTAAACCCTCTTTTTTTTAGCTATTCACCTCAGAAGGTCAGACTCATTTAGGATAATCTCTCTTTTGATTCATAGGAAGTCAAATAATTGGGGATTCTAATCATATCCACCAAATCCCTAGATTCATGTTGGATTGAATAACTGAAGACTGTTTTAGTCTAGCCAATTTGCCAAATCAAAAACTCATAACATGCGAAGATAAAATAAATTGCACTTAAAATCCCGTTTTCAAGGCTTATTGAAGAAAGTTTGACAATTTTGTTTTTTTGTCAATCTTTCTGAGCTGAAAGAGTTAACAAAGAAGGACACCATGACATCTAACGATTCATTATTTGCCTTCAGGGTGTTGGGCTTGCATGGTACTCATAGTTAGAAATACACAAATATTGTATACTTTTGCTCCATTTGTTATTGACTACTGCAGTTTTTCTTTAAGCTTTTAGCCACCATTTGCATTAATATTAATATTTAATACAATTATGGCTAATATTATCCTCTGAATGCTTTTATGTAATAATAGCTTTGCATTTACACAATACCGCTCTTCCAAAGAGCTGTGAGTGCTTTGTCGACAGTGAGCCAGATTTCTTCCCCTGAGTAAGCTCTATTCTCCATGTACCCTGGAGAACTATTAACACTTTAGAATAGGACCTTGATTTGTGCTTATAGCAGAAATAAAGTAATCAGTGTTCTCGTAGCAGAAGATACTTCTCCAATAGGTCCTGGGAGGATTATTTAGTGTTTTAAGCACTTCGCAAAATCTCATATGGAATAGTTATTCGTTACACTTGTGAAATGGAACACAGAACACTGGACATTGTAAAAGTCAGTATTTTTGAATGATGGATAAGCCGCGGCCTATTGTTCAGGTCAGTGGGATTTTCCAAGGGTTTTAGGAAAGTAGTGGGTGTAGTTTGGTGAGCGCAGAAGCCTTCATATTATGCACACAAAAGAGAATTTTTATAACCAAGAGGAGGAAAGTTCTTGGTTGTAAAGATTGGGATAATCTAAATGCTTTCTTTTTGGCTGGAAAAATAAGCACCATCTATTGTGTTCAGACTAAGATATTATCAACGATATGTCCCAGGACACAATATCATTCTATTAAACAAAAAATCAACCTGATGATACTGTAGAGAAAGTACTCAACAGGGGGCTCCTGAAATCTGCTCGTTTTGTCCCTAAATTGCTCTGTGGTTTGAGCAAATCACTTAACTTCCCTGTCTCTGTTTCTTCATTTATATGGTTAGAGATTGATCTAATGGCCTTTCTCAACCCATTTGTGTCTAAAACTCTAGAAAAGAAGAGGTCAAACATGCTGAAGGCTGCAAAAATTACCTAGAAAAAGGGTACGGGCATTCCCATTTGATATTAGAAATGCTTCAATTTTGTTGTCCTCAAATGCCAAATAATTCCTATACCTTATCGAGGCAAAGACATAGCACGGAATACCACACAAATGGACAGCTTTATATTTATTCTAGATAACTTGGTGATTTTAGCTGGTTTTATATATTCTGGTATAATTTAGAGACTTGGCCTAATTATCTTTTATCCTTCAACTTAAAATTCTAAGTTTAAATCAATTACTCAGTTACCTTTAAAAAATTGCAATTTCGGGGCACCTGGGTGGCTCAGTTGGTTAAGCAGCTCTCTTTGGCTCAGGTCATGATCTTTTAGTTTGTGAGTTCGAGTCCTGCTGACAGCTCAGAGCCTGGAGCCTGCTTGGGAATCTGTATCTCCCTCTCTCTCTGCCCCTCCCCCACTCTTGCTCTGTCTCTCTCTCTCTTTCTCTCTTTTTCTCTCTCAAAATTAAATAAATATTTTAAAAAATTGAAATTTGAAAGCTAATCTTTTGGATTCTCTTGGATGTGAATTCTCTCAAGCATAGTAATTGCTCCCTACATGTATCACAGGTACAAGCTGTGGGTCCCAAACTTAACACAAAAGCCTTCATAGGATGAGTTTGATTTATGTCATCAATGCACTTAATTCCAAACCTTCCTAGTTAATTTATAATAGTCTCTATTTACCTTTTATGGAAATGATTTCCTGTCCCACGTATATTGGGTTACATCATTAGCGGGCTGAGTTTGTGCGTTCAGAGTTCTGGCTGGAGTCGATCTGAAGTGGTAGACACCCAGGGCAATTTTTCTCACAACTGTGAGAGACTAGACAGAGCTTTCTTGTCACGGTTTCTGGGTGGAACCCCGCTGCGGGGGGCAGGACCCCACCTCGACTTGGATCTGCAACATCTCCGGTCCCCAGCTGCTACGAATCTGCGACCTGTCTAAGCTACTTCGTCCCTGCTTCGTGTGGAAGCTGCTCACAACTAATACTAAACGGCATTGCCTCTTTGGTGTTATTCTGAATCTGCCTCATACTCATGGCGATTCAGAAGTTACTGAACTTGATTCTACCCAACTCATGTCTGTATCTGACTATGGCATGGCTGCGCCTCCTTATTCATTTTGATGACAGTTCAGATTTTTCCTTTCAGATATACTGTGTCATTTGAACCTTACCCTTTCAGGTGGCGAGGACAAATGTGTACATATTATCACTGTTTCTTTTTCTCCTCCTCCTCCTTCTTCATCTTCTCCTTCTTCTTTTCTCTTTCTTCTCTTTCTCCTTCTTCTTTTCTCTTTCTTCTCTTTCTCCTTCTTCTTTTCTCCTCCTTCTTCCCTCTCCTCCCCCTCTTCTTCTTCCTCTTCCTCTTCTTCTTCCTCTTCCTCTTCCTCTTCTTCTTCTTCTTCTTCTTCTTCTTCTTCTTCTTCTTCTTCTTCTTCTTCTCCTCCTCTTCTTCTCCTCCTCCTCCTTCTTCCTCTTTTACTATTTCTATCATTATTACTCCAAACCTAATTCGTTGAGTTTAAAGGATATTTCTAGAAACTAATAGAGCCATGAGCTCCATGGCCGGTCTTGTTAAACTTTTGTTAAAGGAAAAACTATTTGTTCTAACTTTTTCTTAGACAATATCAGAGCTGTACAATACGTCGTTACATTTCTTTACTTCTATAACTTACAAAGTCAGCTCCAGGACCCCTCTGAGCTGATAGAGATGGGCATCTAATGACGATCACGTGGAGAGTGGGCTGTGAAGCGGTCAGCTGTGCTGCTCCAATGACAAGCCTGGCAAGTATTCAAGGCTACAGCCCTCGGGGCTCACTCACCTGACCTCCACCCTACAGGTCGGGCCTCTTGCTCAGCGGAATGAGGCTCGGGGCCATGAATGCTGCCCCTGGATAATCAGGGCCTGACTCAGAGGAATTGCTTCACCATATTGCCCTTCCTCCAAACTCCCTTCCTTCCCACTCTCTGCTTCCTGCATGTGGACACCTCAAGATCCGCCTCCTCCTGTGTTGAAGAGGATTTTTGTGAGCGTCCTTGCTCCTGACCTCCCGATCCCCCAGAGGTCTCGGCTTTTCCAAACAGTCCGGGCTGCAGATGCTTCTGCATTCCCGCAAGCTTCTGTTTTGTCCCTAAAATATCACACCCACAGGCACACGCATGTAGACACACAAGGCACGGAGACACAAAGTCCTTACTAACTTTTGGGGATGGGGAGAAAAATAACAGTAGGATAAACAGGAGTTAATAAGTCAGCACATTTCCTTGCAACATGTATTTTGGGTTGTTATTTTCCTAGACGTTATTTATATTTACACAGTGGTGTATATTTTATGTACTTTCCTCTACCCGCCATCTTGAATCTTTGTAATACTTTGTCAAGTCACGTGAGAAGTTACAACCCCTATTCTGCACGTGAGAAACCAGACACGCAAGAAGATCAAGTGCTTGTCTGAGTCTCACAACTCGAAGCGTGTGTGTGTGTGTGTGTGTGTGCGTGCGTGCGCGCGCGCATGTCCTCAATGGTGGTTACACATTTGAATAACTGGGGAAGCCAATATGTGAGCCCATTGTGTTAAACGAATTGAGTATGAGTCTCTGGAGGTGGTCTGGCATTGTTATTTCCTTTTGGGTTTCCAGATGATTCTGATATGCAAGCAGAGTATCAGAGTTGGGCTTAAAATACAGATTTTTCTCATTTCCAATGCCTTGTTTTTAATGTGATAGCAACAGCAATCAGTTGAATCTGGCTATTGAGGATGCTCATTCGTTCTGGCACCTAGGTGGAGGGGCGCGTTTTTTCATGAGATGTTTCTCAGAGCACTCAGCCATCCAGGGGATGACCTGCAAAGAACAGCCTGTTAGTGAGAAGCAGGCGGAGCAGGCCAGATGCCGGGTGTTCCTGCTTCTGGCAACAGATCCACTTTCTTCTGGCTGGTTGTACAAAGGACGTGTCCCTAAATAGCCCATTTCGAGTCTACAGGCACAAACACTGAATTCCAGGGTCGCACTGCATCCTGGGTAGAGGGAGAAGGCCTAAGAAGATGACCACAGCATCCACGGATTCCCCAGGGATGGAATGGATTATGTAAGGAGGTGGGGAACATCTATTCACAGAGGGTTCATGTATAAGCTGGACGGCAACAGGGGTATGAAGTGACCAACTAATTAATTAAACAAGTATTTACTAAGTGCCCCCTGCATGCCAGCCACTATATTCCACACCAGGACTCCAGCGGCACACAAAACAAAATTCGAGTTGAAAAAACAAATTCTAGATGGGAGGAACTAGTAAATAAACAATAATAATATATGTTATATTTACCATAATATAATATTAGCACCCACTTCTGTGGAAGGAATTGCCAAGAGTGCTCAGCTGGGGTGATGAATAATGTTCTTTTCACAACAGCGGGGTTTTCGGGTGTCTCTCTGCTAAGAGGCTTCATTGTCATCATCATCATTATTTATGTCACCTTTGTTCCCCCGGTGTCTATTTAGTGCACAGGGAGGGATCGAGGAGGGAAGAAAAGAAAGGCTACGATTTCCTGCTGTGCTCTTGCTCCATTATTTATGATGCAGAGTTTTAGGGAGGATGGAGGGCCATCGTTACCATGATGACATTCTGTCGTCTGCAAGACAACCTCCCTGATTGGGGGCTCTGGGCTTCCCTTTGGGTGATGCTGATTTCCCTCATCCGTCAGCTGCGAGGATCTATTTAGCAATGCAGTTGAACTCTTCCAAAACGTACCTGCTTTATTGAGTGAAAGATGAGAATCTTCTTTACCCAAGAGAAAGGTCAGATGATTAGGGGGGAAACTATGTAAAATATGAGCTTGAAGTCCCTTTTGGGTTGGGTTTTTAAAATTCACAATCCGGGTAAAATGGTAGAGTCTCTTTCACCAAGTATTTCGAAACCTGAAGATCGTAAGGGAGTTAGTGGCAAAAGTCTTTGTTTATGAAATAAAGACTTGATAAGGGAAAAGGTAAAACTTAAAGGGAATTGTCTCAAGAAGAAAAAGAAAGGGAAAAAAGGCAGCAAGTAATGAAAATCCCTTGAGGCAGTCAGGTGTGAAGGGGTCTTCTAGACGTGGAGATAAAAAGCAGACCGGCTTCTTATTACCTTAATTGCTTCCTGCCTGCTTGCGTCCCTAGTAGATGGTATAGCCAGGGGATGGGAAGAGAGAGAAAGCACATTCTGGAATGATAAGAACAGGGACACTGAAAGACCTACCTTTTAATTAGCACAAGTGGCCTCAATTGCTGAGTGGATCTAGGGGTGGTGATGAGGGGAAGACCCTTGGTGTATGTAAGAAGCCAAGCGCCAGAAGACAGGCTGGTCCAATGTCCCCCAGCCGAGATTTCCGAGGTCTATGTCAGTCCTAGAAGCGCTAAGACCCTAATATCCTACTTCGTACCTGGTTAGGAAGACGCTGTCTAAAGAGAGATAGAGAGAACGGCTACGTTAAGCTGAATGTTTGGCTAAGCAAAGACTGAAAAATGGACATTTGACTTGAACACTTCAAAATATCTTCTCTTTAAATGTACGTAGCATAGTATTCTTTGACTTCTAGACTATTCAGTGCTTACACCATGTATAAAAGTTCAGTGAGTAAAGATCTGTGTTCGTTTATTTCTTTATCGCTCACTGGTTAAAAGCTCGGTGGCCGGGCCAGTCTGAGGAAAGAAGGCGTATCCACTGTAATCGTCTGGGGAAAGCTTGTCCTTTGATGAGGGACATTAACTCTTCAGAGTTAAAACCACTACCTTAGCTTTAATGTGACCATTACCAATGTTGTTTTCCAGGGCCAGAAAGCAATTCAGAGTAGACTCTTTTATTCATCCAGCCAATAATTGAGTCTACTGAGTCCTGCCAAGCACTTACAGGGAACTGAGAGGTGCTGGACGCTCTGCCCTTGGAAGCTCCGGTCTGAAGAAACCTTTGCAGAAGGCTCAACTCAAGAGAACTCTTTCAGAAAGAAACGGTTTGCGGTCCGGCCCGAGACACCACATGGAAGCTCTTGGAAGAGGCGTGGGCTGCTTTCCTCACCAAAGCAAACTGATGTACAGACTTTTTTTTCAGATTGATTTAGTTGTACAGATTTTTATGAAAAAACGTTTTCTCAGGCACACGTGGTACAAAGAGGGTGGGGTTTACAGGTGCTCCAGGCCTAAGATGTGCATTTGACTGGCTGCTTACCTCTTCTGCGCTTCGGGGAGGACTCCGTATTTGTAACACAGAGATCACCAGTTGTTCTAAGGAGTGACTGAGATAACGCAGGTGACGCAGTGTACAGGAAGTGGCTAATAGTTCGTAGCTATTAACACGCTGCTGGGGAAGGAGCTCCAGAATCACTTCTTATTCAGGAATGGACCACGCATGTCTGGTGATGTGGCTTGCTAACCTCAGACCTTGCCACCACCCCAGCGGTCCATGGAAAGCCCAGAGCTCTCCATGCTGCTTCTTGAGTTTAGACCCTTTGCTGACTCCATTGCCTGAAGACAAAATCTCTCTTGCCTGATACACGAGGTGGCCTGTGACCCACTGAGCCCTGCTTTTCCCATCTTATCTCCTACTTCTCTTCCACCTCTTTGAAGCTTCTCCCCCACCAAGACCAAAGTGCAAGCCCTGATCACAGGATGCCGTTCCACCACCCTCTTCCTTTGTATTGTCTTGTCTTCTGTTGGGATGCCCTTCACACACTCTTGCTGTAAACAGGGTTGTTTGGGTTTTAATGCTTGGCACACTACGGGGAATCTCCCCGGCCATGATTCTTCCATGACTACATGACTATACTCTGTCTCTGACGCACCCAGTTGCTCTCCTCTTACGGAATACTGAGACATTTCCATGGTCCCTCTCCCTGTCTACACTGCAAAGTCCTCAGGGTTTCGTGTTTGTCTTTATACCTCGAATTCCCAGGCCGGTGCCTGACATGTAGTTCACATTCAGTGTTTTCTTCTGAAGGGTACCTCACGGCAGGTGCCTCTCCCCAGTGGCCTCCCACACACATACAGCTTCTGTGTGGTGTGTTGGGGGGGTGGGGTGCGGAGGGCTGATTTGGTGTAATGTATTTTACAAAATCTTGTTTCCCCTTAAGATAAAGTCCTGACAACTGCTGTGCTGCATTGTTAGCACGGTCGATAATTATAAATCTTGTTTCAGGCAGTTTATCTCCATTATTGTGTAACTCCGAATTGATCTGCCATGCGTCATCTCGGGCGTCCTGCCTCCTCTGTGTCCTTCTACGGTGCTCTGTGTGCATATCTGAAGCCGTGTGGCCATCACCTCTTTCCTGGTCTTGCTGAGCCCCTCTGTGCCCTCAGTCACCTTTGACCATTTGCTTTAATTACACTCCATCTTTCTTATGATTTGCTCTGTATTGCTTCGAGGTCCCCTGTCTCCAATGTCATTGGCCTCCCTTGATGATATATTCCGGAACCAGCTCAGCGTGTCTGGAATACGCGTCTATTCGTCAGAATAACTTGCGCTCATCACCTACACTGTCACACTAATGGCACTTGGGGATATTTATGGGTCTCTGCAAAGACCACAATGGTTCCTGCTGCATCTGCTGATGGCTCTTCTGATACTAATGTTTGGATGTTGGCTAATTTTCTTAAGCGTAATTCTGATAACACGGCGCTCTTCCAGAAAAGTCCTCTCCACAGAGAGACCGATGAGCTTCTTCATCCTGCATGATTTCTTGAGTCTTTTTCAGACTTTCTAATCTCTGAATCACCTTTGACTTTGAGTTTCCTCGTAGGGCGAATTTGAAACGAACTGTTGTTTGCGTGATCATCTTCACGTCGCTGCCTTAAATGTAAATGCAAGAATTGAAATGAAATGCAACATCATGGACATGTGTTAGCACCCCTCACTCCTGCATCTGAATGTGAACTAACGTATCGATCGTCACCCCCAGCCCTCCCGTGTGTCTTCTGTCATCATTTAGGTGATGACACACTTTCTGCTTCCAGTTTAATAGACTGCTCCTCCTTCTCTGCAATAGTAGCATTTTCATGTCATTCCTTTCCTTGGACTAGGAATCTGCATCATTGGTTTCTTCAAGTGACTTTCTGTTTTCCCATCTGAGCCTTTTCTTTTCTTTTTCTTTTTTTTTGAGAAAGAGACAGAAAGAGAACGAGAGAGCGAGAGAGCATGAGTAGGGGAAGGGCAGAAGGAGACAGAATCTTTTTTGTTGCTGTTGTCACAGTTTTATTTATTTATTTTTGGGAGAAGTGCATGTGAGTTGGAGAGAGACAGAGAGATAGAGAGAGGGATAGAGAATCCTGAGCAGGCTCCATACTGTCAGTGCAGAGCCAGACACAGGGCTCGAACCCTTGACTGTGAGATCATGACCTGAGCCGAAATCAAGAGTCAGATGCTCAACCGACTGAGCCACCCAGGCGTCCCCTACAACTGAGCCTTTTCTTATGTTCCTTTTCTCCACAATTATTTTACTTTATCTTGGATTATTATAGCATCTTATAATTGAACACTCCACGAATTCAGAAATTAGGCTACTTCAAGGTACTGAGGGTGGAAGCACGCCTTTTATCTGTGACTTGAAGATAAACCAAACCATGAACCCACCCAGATCAGTCTGTGGAGACCCAAACCCAGTGCACTTCTCTTCCTTGTCTCCGTCAGTGCTTAGGTGAAGCCTGGCCATCTTCTGATGCTGTTTAGTGATCGCCACTCCCTGTGTCCCGCCTCTGCCTTCATCTTCCTCCCAAAGCCCTCTGCGAGGCAGACTCCCTGTGTCCTCAGACCCTTCTTCCGGCACTCCCTCCAGCCTCTCGCATTCTTGCCCAGCTCCGGTCTGGGGCCGGAGTCTGCCCTGCAGCTCTCCTGGCTGCTCTATGTTCTCTCGCACTTGATGTCCTTCAGGACGGGACATGCGTCTGCTCTCTCCGCACTCCCCATTGCTGCCTTCGGATCCACAACTCCTCACTTCTCCTGCAAACAGAATAGGAAGCTACGGCAACAACAAATCCCAGTTTTCTGAGGCTCAAGGTGTTTCACACGAGTCTCCATCTCTTTCTCCCTGTGCTATTACCTACATTCTAACCTCAAAAATATCGCGGCTTCTGCACATCGCTGTGAGTCCTTCTTTCCCCAAGGTCTATCAGCAGCGTGGGTGACTCCTGTACGCGTGGGCACCTGTCCACCCCTGGCTTTCTGACCTCATCTCTGGTTTGCTTCCTAATTAGACCACAATTCACTCCCAGTCTGGGGCCTGTCCTGAAGTTGATAGCTACGTGCCTTCTCCTTAGTGGTCCAAGCTGGACCGTTTGCTTCTGGACCCGCTGTCATCCCGGGACTGACCTTACCTCCTCTCGGTTTGGATGCATCTTTGCCTGATTCCCAGGGTTGGATCCATTGTTGCCCAAATCCTACAGTTTATCCGTTTTGTATTTTTTCCCACCTGCTTTTAGTGGCTTATATTTGCACGAATTTTCAGAGAAGGGTCCACGAGAAGGAATATTTAGGGATCTCTGAATGTTTGGCAAGGTGACTAGCAGCTCACATATGATTTATAACGTGAGTCCCAAATCCTTTTCCGTCAGGTTTTAAAGGAATTTCTCCTTCCACCAGCATTGCTGACAAGGGATCTGACAACCATGGCATTTGTGTTCTTTGATAGGACACCCCTCCCGTCCCTTACAGGGGCGTGTGAGACTTTTATCTCTGCTGTCGTGGGAATGCATGACACTCTACCTCAGCATGGCTTCTCTTCGCATGCACTTTCCTTTATACTCATTGGATTCTTTTGATCTGAAGGCAGGTGACTTCTTCAGGTTTGGGGAATTCTTTTTCTGTGATGTCTTGATAATCTCCTTTTTTTTTTTTTTTCTCAGTTTGTCACACTCATTATTTGCATATTAGGCCTCCTGGATTTATCCTCTGTGCTGCCTACATTCTTGTAGATTTTCCACTTCTGTTAAGTTGTTCCACGTCCTGGCAGATTGCCCAGATTTTATTTTCTGTCTCTCACTGATGTACATGTTTTCAATTTCATCAATCATACATAGCTTCCCACTTGTCCTCATTGCCATGTTTTCATAGAATTCTGTTTGAAACAGATTTTTTCTCAAATCTTTCTAATTTTATAAAGAAGAGGTCTCCTTCTTCTTCCTATCTTTCCTTACTTCTTTTTTCTCTTCTTTCTTTCCTTTCTTTTTCTTTTTTTTCTTCTTTCTCTTTCTTTTTTCTTTCTCACTTTTCTTTCTTTCTTTCTTTCTTTCTTTCTTTCTTTCTTTCTTTCTTTCTTTCTTCCTTCCTTCCTTCCTTCCTTCCTTCCTTCCTTCCTTCCTTCCTAAAATTCTCATTCTCCTCTGAATCGTGTATTTCTTTTTGGTTTTCTGTTCATTTTCTCCATCTTGCCTTTTCATACTGATGAAGTTCATCCCTGACACTGGCTCTTTTTTAAGACTGAAAGCCTGGGGAGCTGGCTGGGGTTTTCTCTATTGCAACACAAGGAAGCCCACCTCCACATACACACTTTCAGGCTTCTCCCTTCTGTGGGGAGACTGGCTGGGAGCCCCTGAAACGTGGGGACAGCCTGCCTCCGAGCCAGCTTCCCTCCAGCCTGTGGGCAGAGCCTGCTGCTTGCTGCAGGGGCCTCCCGGTCCCAAAGGAAAATGTCAGAACCGGGGATCCTCACAGCCACCTTGTTTCTCCTGTTGTTGTTGTTTTAGTGAAAATAAACTTCCGGTTACCTATGGATAGAAGATCTCCAGTGAAAGTAAACATTCAGCTGGCTGCCCTGGTTTTGGCCATAGTGCTTTTCCCAACCTGTCCCATACCCGCCAGTTTTGTATTGTATCACCACCTGTGGGTTCCAATCCACAGAATTGCTTCCCCTTCCCTGGGGCCCCTTCCCCGGGGAGTATATTCTGGGTTCCATTACCTTCATTCAGCTCCATATGCCCAAAGCCTTGGTTTGGCTCTCTGTCTTCCTGTAACTCACTGATAACATACATCTGATGATGACTTCCTCCCCTTTTCTCTTCTTTTTCTTTATAGCTATGGATTTATTTCTTTTTATACTTCTGATGGACTTTAAGAGAATGGGGAGCGATCCATGCACTTTGCCTCTGCCAACTTGAACTTGAAGCTCTCATATCTAGTTAAAAAATTCATGAATGAATTATTGTTGAGGAATGATTAATTATTAAGCACAAAGTTTGAGACTTTCCGCTGTATCCGCTCACTAACTTCTTATAAGGACCCTAAGCTTTCCCATTTTACAAGTGAGGAAATCAAGGTTCAGAGAAGTCTACTAATTGCCTGAGATGCCACAGCTTTCAAAGGGTATTTCAACCCAGGCCTTCTGATTCTAACCTGTGTGCACTATTATTTATACTATAGTTGAAAAGAAACTAGCCATCAGAGGCTTTGGGGAAGGTTGGTGATAATAAAGAAAGGTGAGAATCTTGTACAAACTCACTTCTGTGAGATACAGGGTCTAAATCTCTTTTTACAACAGGTGAGCAAACATAACTCTCAGCCCATCTGTGGAAGTTTATAGAAACAGGGATCATAATATGCCGGCCAGAGCCAGGAGCAGTATTTTTGAGAATGAAAACCATTTGAGGACAGAAGCAGGATCCAAAATGGTCGCAACAGGCATGACTAGAAAAATCCTATTTAAACCTCAGAATATGTTACCTATGGGCAGGACTATCCAATCCAGCAAACAAAAATATAGGACCTCCAGTTAAATTTGAATTTCAGGTAGATGGTCTATCATTTTTTAGGACAAACAGGTCCCACTAAGAAATGAGTTCTTGTGTGTCTGAAATTCATATTTTACTGGGCTTCCTGTGTTTTCTCTGGCAACACTACATAGAAATAAATGCATTTTCATGAATTTCAGCCTTAAAACTTAGTTATACAATTGTAGGATGAGGAACTCTGATAGGGGTTCCCGTAAGAAGACCTATTGTTTAGGTACATTGTGATATCACTATGAGTCTATAGTGCGGTTAAAAAAACAATGAGATCTGAGGCCAGATTTAAAAAACCAGACAACCTAAGGAGACACTTCTGAAATCAGGGGTGCGGGATACCTGTCCTTGAAACCCCGGACTGTTTTGTTTAAAATGTGGCTTTCTGCGCCCCTGGTCACCTGAATGTCTAGGAAGAAAGCTTAGAAACGACCCATTTTTAACACTTTCCCAGATAATTCTCGGACGTGTAAAAGTGTGAGAACCACTTCACAAAGAACGCTGAGACATCTCACGGGGAGGTGGCCGGGCCACCCCCCGCAGACCGTGTCCAGTCCCGGGTGCTGGGTGTTGGGAACCGCACTTCCTGAGACAGAAGGCTGGGCCTGCCCTGATTCTCCACGAACAACAGGGAAGCCTGCACCTTTCAGCCCAGAGAATTCTGAAGAAGCCGTGACAGCTTTATTCCCGTTCAACTGTAGAAGAATGTTTGGATTTTTGCCCAACGTGCGCCCAGGAGTTAGACTTAGGATCCAGTGATAGAAATTATGAACAAAGCTGGGTTTACTACAAGGATGAATTACCTCACCATTATTATACTATTTAAACATGCAGGGACACCCCCCCCCCCTTTTGAGAGAGTGACTTCCCCATCACTGGAGGGCTTGAAGATGAAGGATGGAGTCTTGCCCGAGATTCTCTCCCTGGGTTTCCCTCAGAGGCTGGCCTGAGGGTTAACCCTCCAAGCAAGCACCAGACACAACCCTGCCCATAAATCTCAGACTCCATATCGAGAACCAGCATGGTTTTCACGGAGATGGATGAAAATCATTAAAATGTGGACATTTTGTACAAAATTAAAATAACCAGGCTTCTGAGTTTTGAGCGGAGTAGAAAACGTTGATGGTGCTAGAATGATGTTCCAAATCATGCCGGATAAGGGAGCTAAGGCTCTTCAAGAAATGCCGTTGTTGACGGAAGAGTTCCTTTCAAAGGGAGGGTTTGTTAGGGGCAAACTGTGGAATCTTTTTTTACAGAGTGGAATCTTTCTGACAAGATTGAGCCAAAGTCAGCTCAAGTGTGAAGCGGGCAGTGAGGTGCAAGGAAATGTTAAGATTTTGTATCACCCTCGGAAATCACATGGCCCTCAGGTAGCTGTTAAAAAATACCCCTTACCGGGGCACTTGGGTGGCTCAGTCGGTTAAGCATCTGACTTTGGCTCAGGTCATGATCTCATGGTTCGTGGGTTTGAGCCCTGCATCAGGCTTTGTGCTGACAGCTTAGAGTCTGGAGCCTGCTTCAGATTCTGCATCTCCCTCTCTCTCTGCCCCTCCCCTGTTCACACTCTGTCTCTCAAATGTAAATAAATGTAAAAAAAAAATTAAAATAATAAAAATACCCTTTCCTGAGACTCCTGGGTGGCTCATTTGATTGAGCAACCGACTCTCGATTTGGGCTCAGGTCATGATCCCAGGGTGGTGGGATCGAGTCCTACGTAGGGCTCCATGCTCAGCATGGAGCCTGCTTGAGATTCTCTCTCTCTCTCTCTCTCTCTCTCTCTCTCTCTCTCTCCCCGCCCCTCCCTTGCTTCTGCTCTCTCTCCCTCTCTCCAGAAATAAAATAAATCTTAAAAAATAAAAGTCAATACCTTTCCTTTAAAATGAAACATGGATAATTTGGATGGTCACATATATTTCTTTTAAAAGTACGAATTCTTACACTTATTCTTTTTGAACTTGACATCTTTGGCAGTGCCGGGTGTATTTCACCTCTCTAGAAAGCGGCCACCAACCAGCACACTCAGGTCTATGTATGAAGTGAAATGTGCTAAACCATCGGTAGAGGGGAAGGAAACGCGTTTACAGCCGCAGCGCATGTCCATTTCACTGGACGATGCAGCTGCTTAGGAGCTAAGTCGTGTGTGTCTGTGTGTGGTTTTTTTTTCCTTTTCGTAACACAATGAATTTTAAAAAGTGAGCCCACTCATTACTCAGATTACCAAGGTCTTACTCACCAAGGGATGTGATTTCACTGGTGCCCTGCGAGTTACGCAATGGCTTGAGACCCCGGGGAATGCGTCCCTGCTTCTTACCGTGATTATTTTAATCGTCCCCTTTGGCCTTTGCTTTGCTTTCCTGAGGAAAAGATTGAAAAAAAAAAAAAAAATTAAGCACGAAGTAATGAAGCCCCGGAGCCCGGCGATTCAGCAGCTGGGGACAGCGTGGGAGGGGCCACAGAGGAGCGCATGGGGTGGCGGTCAGGCCCACCTTGCACACAGTCCGCGGTGGAGGCTGAAGGAAGGGTGGGCTCCGAAAACCTGGCCTTGGGGGCGGGAACCCAGGCAAACCCGGCCTTGGACCGGCCCAGGGAGGAGGCCGCAGGGCCGACGCCCAGGCGCTACATGAGAGCGTTCTATTTTTAATTTCAATGACTCTATTAAAAGATGCACAAGGCCCAGAGGGCCGACCCGGAGGTAGGGCTCTTCCAGGATCGGGGCTCTCTGGGCCATCTTTGGCCGTCCCTCCGAATGTTCTGGTGACTCGGGCACAGCAACGCAGGCGGGAAACCCGCGGCGTGGAGCAGGGCCGAGGCGGAGGGGGCCCGGGCCCGGGGGGCGCTCGCAGGTGCAGGGCCCCCTGGGGCGCGCACCCCGCGGGCGCAGGCGCGGGGCCCCCTGGGGTGCTGCT
>NW_027528362.1:9988488-10079641 GCF_008692635.1 Crocuta crocuta
TTCTGATGCCTTCAGTTTTGTCTCCTTGGTCAGAAACTGCCTCACATAAAACTATACATACCTTCCCCCCTCCCCCCCTTTTTTTTCTTTTTTCTGGTCTGGTAGAATTCATAGAATTTACCTTTTCAGATAAACAGATGGTTTCTGCTGTTATAGCCTGCCCTCTGCTGGTCGCTTCCTTTCTGTTTTCCCCTCCCCTCCACCCAGGGTTTAAGAATGAGGTTGGATTGATTTAAACAAATAAATACATTTGACTTTCTTTTTTTTTTTAAAACTCTTTATGAAGCAAGCCTAAAAAGTACCTAAGCTCTTACCACATTTAAAATCATGAATATATTGAAGAATGATATTTCTTAATCTTTCTATATCCTCCTAAAAGTAGAGTGGACATTTTATTTTTAAAATAAAACCAGAATTTGGCTCCCTGGTCTTACCTTTCTGCTTTCACGTACTGAAGACTGTTCTTCTGAGGCTAGAAAATTCTCGGGCTGATTTCTAGGTCTGAAGATGAAATCATACAACTTTCCGAAATATTAGACCCTAGCAGTAATCACGATGTGTAAAGAAATCATCTTAGTCCGAAATAAAAGAGTGACATGAGTGAGGCAGGGAAAGATCTCTGAAGCCCACACTAAACTTTGCAAGGCACCCTGGGAGACAGTTCCTAAATGCCCCAGTCTGTAGGTCTGCTCACTGGCAACATCACCAGACCGTTTCATGCTCTGTAATAACTTAAAACAAATGATCATAAACCACGCAGTAGATTCATGCTTCCTTGTCAAAGCAAGTGGGTGAGTTAGTAGCAAACTCTGGATTAGAATTCATTGTCTCAAAATCCGCAGCCCATTGCTTTGTCTACTGAACAACGTTCTCCCTTTAATAGTAATTAGGAGAAAGAATTTGGTGTGTCACACACTTTATTGCAAAACCAAGGTTCCGTGGTGAATTCTAATTAAGTTCACTTTATTATTAAAACAAAACCAAAAAAAAAGAAAACTCAAGCTTTAAAACATCTTGAAAAAGGGAAGCCACTACGGCATGGAAATGGATTGATCATTGTTTATTTAGCTGAAGTCTGCCTTAGAATTACTTATGTTCTGTTGTTTATAATTATTTGGGGTTTTGGAGGGGTCTCATGTGGCTTTTCCTCGGGTTCTTGAACAAGAGCCGAGTTGCACACATCTCCCTTTGGTTCTGCTTGAGTAAACTTCTTCAGTGTATTGCAATGTCACATCACTTCCTGGATGAACAGTTGGTTGCTGAGAGCAGGTTTATTTAAAGCAAGAAACTCGTTTAAATAAGTCTTTGGTCACGCTGTCGAGGGGGTTGTTAATGCGCCGTGAGCAACGGCTCTACATGCACGGGGACGTTTATAAAACCATCTCTGGTTTTCTGACGATGTAGGTCTTAACCAAGCCTTTTTTGGTACATCTAAGACTTTATGTTCATTTTATCATACACAGTCTTAATTTGAGTCTGAAAAGGGGGAGCTCCGGGGCAGACATAAAATTAACTTCTCTTTCAGTGTCCTAACCTTTTGGTTTTAATTTATTCACTTGTCAATCTCTTGAATGCCTCATGAACTCCAGCCATTGGTTTCCGTGGCCAATGCTATTTTTCCTGTTTATTATAATATATTGTCTCATTGTTGCTGGCCGTTTGCACTCAGTTAAATTTCCCACACAGTGGACAGGAAACCGTTCCATGGCATCAGACTTCCTTGGATTGATTTTCACAGAGGCAGGGAGGGACCTGGCCCCTTCTGGGCTCTTTGTGACGAGCCTGCCCCGGCCCCAGTAAACTGCCTGCGTGGACACTTCCTTCCAGGCACCCAGTGCAGACGGTCCCACGCACCTCCTGGGAAAAGCCTCTTATCAGTGCCGAATATTATGTCATTTCTTTTTGCATATGATGTTTATTGTCTTTAGAGCCCGCTCTGTGGGAATGTTCTTTTCAAGGGCGACAATGGGGAACCACAGAACAAACCTGGTGAAATCACTCAGGCCTCATGCTGCAGACGCAATGGCCGCCTCATAATTAGAAAACAAGACTCTGAGCCACAAAGCAAACGATGTTTTTACACTCTCTGGCTGCTGAATTATTTATTAATAAAAAGCTTTATCACCAAGTGCATTATCTGCCATCCTAAATGCCGTTATAAAAAACACTGAGAACCCATTTGGGATGAGCCAGCAGACCTAAAGAGCTCTGGTTTTTTTTTTTTTTTTTCCTTTTGTTTTAAAGTCAATGTTTATGTTGCTATTTTGAGTTTCACTCAACACTCTAAAGCCTTTCTAGGCACATGTCAGCCTGTATCGCAGTGAGCTGGGATCTAAGAGACACCTGCTGGGCATAGACTCAGCTCTCGGTCTGAAATACTTTTACACTCAACAGATTGTCTTAGACAATACCTGTGGGTGTTTTGTATCTTAAAAAAGTAGATGGCCACAGTGGCTGACCTGTTTCCGTGTGTGTCGGCAAACTCAACAATTTAAAAATCTTGTTGTAACTTTGCCTTTTTAGCACCAAATTTGCCTTTTCAGGACTCGCTGATTGCTAAAGATAACACACAGTGTAGTAGATGACTTTCTAATAACTCAAATGCATCCTTCGAAAATGATGATTCATTCATACTCTGAAGTCATCCCCTGCCCCCAGGAGCTCATTCCCGATTAGAAACCCCCCCTGTAGTAAATAGCTCTCCAAGATACCAGTTCTATACCGCAGCTGGACCGCCAAAGGAGGCACCTATATGTAAAGTACTTTGGGGTTCTTTGCTTCCTCCCTCCTGCCTCTCCACCCCCAGGGTAGAAGATTTCAGAGGGAAAGGGATAAATTTACCTGGACTTTACCAAGGGCACTCAGAGTTGTCAAAACAGATGAATCTGTTGGGGGGGTGCTCAATTTCCAAATCAGAGTTGTAACTGTTTGGGACAAATAATCGCCCTTTGTGAAAATCGATGGCCAGTTATAGATTTCTTGAGTGAATTAACGGTTTTGATGAATTGAAAATGGAATCTTACTCATTTGATTCAGCAACAGGCAGTCCTTGTAGGGTCTGACCGAGTTTCATTAAATCATTTCCCAAGTTTAGCCTTAGTTGAATGGGCCAAATGGCAATTAGGCTCTCAGACGAAACAGGTGTGGACATACACATTTCTATTTTGCTGATTGGGAAACTGAAAGTTGCACACATCATATGTACAATTGAATCCCATTTTTATTTCTAGAACAAGTCACCTGGATGGGAAGTAAGCTCTTCTTTTTACCATTCTGCTTGTTCACTTATACTGTTTTCCTTTTTTGGGGAGGAGAGGGGAGGAGTTCTTTTATGGTGCGTTCATATGAGGAATCAAAACGAGATGACCAGGTAATTTAATTTGACGTGAATAGATAGATACAGGGAAATGGCCCAAGTAGATAGCTTCTGCATTAGGGTGACATACTGGTAAGTGGAATACGTGTTTGGAGAAATTTTTTTTCCCCTCTAGTGAAATGATATTGTAGTTTATAGATTTGATCAAATTAATAGTACAGACAGGCAAGCCATGCAGAAGGTGGGCTACCAGTTTAATTATGGATTTATATTCCTTCTCTAATGGATATACCTAGTGTCGTATTTCTTGTGTGCTCTCTTCTTAAACCATAGTTTCAATCTCTTAGGAGCCTTGGTCAATATCAACAGATTATGTGTATTGGATCCAAGTATTTTTGCTCACAAAGTTCCCTACATGGTGACCGAAGAAAATCCCAGATAAAAGGGTACAAAAATATGTCAAACTATCATTAAGAAAAATGCTCCAGATGGGTGCCTGGGTGGCTCAATTAAGCATCCATCTCATGCTTTGTGGGTTCAAGCCCTGCACTAGGGTTGACAGCTCAGAGCCTGGAACCTGCTTCAGATTCTGTGTCTCCCCATCTCTCTGCCCCTCCCCTGCTCACGTTCTGTCGCTCTCTCTCTCTCTCAAAAATAAATAAACATTTAAAACTTTTTTTAAAACAAGAAAACTGCTTCCTATTTCCCTGGGGGCGTGCATAGGCCAGCGATTCTGCCTGAACTCTGACTTTAGAGTCAGAAGTTGTTCCAGGGAAGAGCAGAAAATAAATTTGTGGGGAAGGACGTCTACTGGGTAAGGGGTGTAAGCATAGTTAAGGAAGATTTTGTTTTGGGGGAGTAACCTAAGGATACTCTAGAATTTCTGGCTTGAAGCATTGACTTGCCAATAGCACTAATATTTAAGACTTGGAAAATATTAAGAGGCACCACTTTTGGTTGGGAAGCTGAGACGATCACAGGCTCAGTTTAGGGTGTGTTGGATAACACAGGTGGCCAGCCTGTGGCACATCCAGACATCTGCATCCAGAAGGTGATGGCTCTGAGCACAGGTAGAGAGAAGGGGACAGGGCTGGGTCGTAAATGTCGTCTGTACACATTGTCAAAACCTTGAGAACACCAAGGTCACCCAGGGCGATGAGAGAAGAGGCCAGTGGGCCAAGGAAAAAACCCGGGAACACCAGTTTTAATGGCATGGAGAGGAGGACCTCAGGTTGAGTTATAAAAACATTATGTAGAAGAAGAAGCAGATGAGAGGAGTGTCATAGTCACAACTGTGTCAGCTGACCCTTCCACAGTCTGTACACAGGGAGCATTTGTCATGGAACAACGTCTGTTTATCGGGAAGCTTCATCAGAAGTTGATAAACTCTGGCAAGAGGAGCGCGGGGTTATGAGGCTTGACCCATATATTCTCTACAGATATTTATAGAAACTTTATGGTGAGGAGGGGCTATCAACATAGGAATGGCTTCCTCTGTATCTGTTGGTCTGGCCTTGGGAAATTTTTTTTTGGAAAATCGAATTGATTTTGTTAAATGATTCATGAATACACCAGTCCCCCACGAGACAAGTGGAGGGGAACTCCCCTTAGGAATGGTTTTTATGCTTTTTATTTTATACTATCTTTGTTAGAGTCCACAGGAAACACCCTCCTCAGGGTCTCAGAGGACACAAGAAAAGATTGTAACACAATCACATCACTGTGAATCCTCTCAAAACTGAAAGAAGGAGGCAGGTCACGCCACCAGGGAAGAGTATTCATTAGGCTATGTCCATGGAGACCGTGGATGAATTTCTCTTCGCAGGTAGCTTTTTCTCTACCTAAATTGTGAAATGGCCTAAGGAAATGGACATTCCCAGCAAAGGGCAGACAAAACTGAATTTCTGGCAAATAGAATCTGTTAAAAGTCAAACAAACAAAAAATCTCCCAATTGGTGTCTCTCTCTGAAGCCTTAAAGATCCACCCATCAGTGCCGGAATTAAAAATAAATACTACTTGACAGGCTTGTACTTTGGAAAGGAGATTGAAATTTGGCCAAGGAGAGTCCCAAAATACTGAGTGATTCTGGAGCCCCCAGCAGATCAGGGCTGGAGAGCGTCTAGCAGTTCTGACGAGAAGGACACCTTTGCCACCCTTTGCCAGAGTCACGTCTTTGGAGTCCTGGAGGCAGAGCACAGATGGGGGTTGGTAGAAGCCTCCACGGGAGGTGACGACGGGAGGGAAGGGGAGGAAGATGTCACTTCCATCACTTTTGAGCAACTTGGCTGAGAAGTGAATGAAAGCTAAAGGCAGGAGCAAGGAGGTTACAGGAAGTCAGAGGGACATTGTTGATTTCATTTCCTTTTGTGAAATAAATGGGGTTGCTTAGAAATTAGGGAGACAAGCGAGGGAGGGAGGACCAGGAACAAATAACAGGAGCGTATCCCCTACCCCAAAAGGAGATGGGAGGCAGGGAAGGGGGCAAGAGGAGCCTTTTCTCACTTGTCACGACGTGATCGTAATAGGCATGAACCCCACCCTCTGCAGCTGTCTTACGTGCATACCTGTCTTACATGTGCACCCATCTTACCTGCACACCTGTCTCTCGAGCACAGCTATCTTCCAAGGTCAACATGGCACCCCCGCCAAGGTGTCTTCTCCTGAAGTCACAGCTCCTTGGTTCTCACTAACTCTACAGAGGAGATACCTGGATGGATTTTAGGGCACTTTCTTGGACCCGTGTCCCCTGACTTTTCCCTTACCATTTGCCCTGTAATTAATTTCTCCTCCTTCCTCTGGTCCAGTCCGCGTGGGCTTCCAGAACAACCTTTCTAAAACACATTCAATTCTCTTGGTTTAAAATTCTGTAACGATTGTCCATCACCTCCCTTTGGATAAACTCCAGACTCCTCAGCCTGGAAGATGAGACAACGCACCCCATAGGAGTGTCCTTGCGCATCTGGTCACCCTCTTTCCTCATGTATCTAATGTCTGGTCGTGCCCACCTGTAGCTCATCAAACCCATCGTGCGTGCCCTGGAGAGTGTCGGCCTGGGTCCACCTTCTCATCCACCATTGAGGGATTTTTGTAAACTGGTGCCTATTACTTTCCATGTCTCCAGGCTTTCTAATCTGTCATGTGGGAGCAAGTAGCACTTACCTTCTTGGGTGGTTGGCAGTAGCTAAAGCCCTTGGAACAGGCTCGGCTCAGAAAACATGTTCGGTGTTAGCCGTCATTATGGCTTCACTCCTCTCTTTTGTTGGGAGCTGGCTTCTGCCTGCCTGCCGTGCCCTCCCACAGTCCTTCCGACGCGAAAACCCCATCTCTTCCAGATTCAGTCTAAACGCTGACTCTTCTGTCAAGCGTTCCCAAGCATCCTCAAGCCCCAGCCTGCTCCACGCTTGTTTGCCAGATTCCACTTTTCTGCCCCGCATTCCGTTGTTTTTCTGTGAGCGTATATGGAGCCCCGCGATAGCCCTCTGCCCGGTGGAATTAATCGTGCGTCTGTCTCCGGTGGGAAATTACAAAGCCTTTGCAAGAGCAAAGGTCAGGTATTCACTGTTGTCCTTCCAGCACTTTATAAAAATGTTATCTTCTTATTAATCTTAATTAAATACAAATAGTATCCCTCGATGGTTAATGTATCTGTGTTCCAGAGAAGTACGATACAGACACATGGGAGATCAGACTGAACTAGAGAGTCTTCGCTTTGTGGGCCCTCTTTCAGAATGTTGAAAGCAGAATCTTAGACCCTTTGGTGGAGCCAAAGCAAGACGAAAACCACAGTGAATCCTAGAGACATCGTGGTTAAGAGAAAACCACGGAATCAGAGAGGTCCACATTTGAGCCTTAATTTGACTTAATTTGACTTTGACAAGGTGGACTTGGATAAAGTGCACTACTGTGTCTTGTGCGTGTAGGAAATTTAGTAATTGAGTTTATAACTAGGAGTTCCTAACTCTAGCTGTTTAATGTAGAGAGGTTGAGGTAGTCAGCCCCTTGCGCTGACTGGTAATAACTTCTATTATAGTTATTTCATAAGCCTGTCACCTTTTTAACAAGCTGATCTGACTCTGTCATTTCCATCCAAATATTCAGACACTGTTGCCTCATTTCCCTCACCCCCAGATGTTAAGACTTCACATTCGCTAGTCGGTGTTCAAAAGAGGTACTATGAGTGTGAGTGACAATGCACAGCCAACCAGGTGAGCCTTTAAGGGAGTGTGTTAGGCACCATCAGGACCTTTGCGGCTTTGGGGGTGTTATCCATTCTAGACTTCGTAAGGGGGTAAAACAATCAGCACAGTGGTTCACACCAATGTGTATAAATCTACTCCTGCCCAAGAACTCTTAGATGCTAAAAGTAGACCAAATCAAAACACCCCCTCTCCCGTCACACTCAGATTCCCAGTGGCTGGGCCCTGAGATCCCCCTGTAACCTCCATGCTGCCAGCTCAGAGTACTGGCACCCACGGAGCAACCCACAGTGCAAGGGAGGAGCTGGCTGTCTTCCCCTCCCCCACCTTCATGTGCTTCCCACTGTGGGGACCACTGGAGGCTCAGGGCTGCCCTCTCCACCTCAACAAATTTAACCAAAACTTCCAACCCTTCCAATCTGTTCCATGTTAGGGGATGACGGCAGAGTTGTCTGAGGCTTTGATGAGATCTCCTTGCGGGAGCGAAGTGAACTTCTTCCAATTTGTTGCCATGTTTCCCTTCATTTCTTCAGGATTGGAGCCATCCTGTCTCTTTTCGCACCAGGAGACGTGGCTAGCCTCTCCTGTGCTCACCAGGGCCAACTGTCACCTCCTGGCTAGACACCTCGTGGGGATTGGCCCCATAGAGATTTCTAGACATTATTCTCTCTGTGTCCAATTCTGGTCCCATGAAAACTGGGAGACCTTTTACATCATCCTTTTACATCTTTACAAGTCTCTGACGATTATCACCAGTGGTGCTATTTGTCTGTGTTCCAAACTCTTCCTCCACTGTGTCTTCTGATTGTTGTGCGTGAAAGCAACACAAATTTCCTTTTTGAGAAGCTCTGTAAATCTATTCTTAGTCTCCAGTTACCATCAACTAGTTTCTTCATTCACAACGTGCATCTCATAAATATCAACTAGAAATTGGCCTAGTAATAAATGTAACCGCTTACTTATTACTGTTTACATACATGCAAATGTATTTGCGTTTGATTCTGTAAGTGTGTGTTTCACCTAGTGGATTATATATCTCGGTAGAATGACGTCACCAAGGTTGCAACATAGATGGTTCCCGACTTTGCCCGCCTTCATAAGAACAACAAACGTCTATTTAAGAACCAGACATCAAGAGAATCTTGGAACACAGGATTAGGGGGTTAGGCTGACCCTCCGGTGCATCTCAGGGACCAAGACAATTGCACTGGAAGAGTAAGAGAAGAGGCTGCATGTGGACCACGTTGCCCCTCCCCAGAACAGACCCATACCATGTGCAGAGGGCAGCCCTGAGCTTCCAGTGGTTCCCCCAGTGGGAAGCACGTGAAGGTGGGGGAGGGGAAGACAGCCAGCTCCTCCCTTGCACTGTGGGTTGCTCCGTGGGTGCCAGTACTCTGAGCTGGCAGCATGGAGGTTACAGGGGAATCTCAGGGCCCAGCCACTGGAAATCTGAGTGTGATGGGAGATGGGGGAGGCTCTAGAAGCAATCTGAACACGAATCTTGGAAGACTGAGTTCACACCTGCAGGGGCCATGTAGTAATCCCAATCAGCGATTTTACAGCATCAAGTCAGGGACATATTCTGACCACAGAACGTGGCAGGTTGCAGATCTGCCTTACTTGGGTCATCAAACAAAGGATTTTGCTGCCCTTCCATCTTTGTTTGTCTATGTCCAGCAACCCCACCTGCTACAGAGAATGTCTTCCAGCCCTATCTGACCAGAAAGGCGGGTGACAACTCCCGGATGCTCTGTGTCCCAGAGGTGCTCAAGCTGAGAGGTGGGCAGGCAGAGCCAATGGTTTGCAGAGCACAATCAATGGCCCTGTTTGATCAGAAAGCTTGGGCTGCAGGCCAGCTTAAGTTAAAGCCATAAACCAAGAGCCTTCCTTGTTTTCGAGCTGTGGCTCCCTCAGCACCCAGGTAGGGAATCTAATACATAGCCCCACTCATCACTGAATACAGCCTTCACTCTGTCCGACCAAGGGGGCTCACCAGAGCACATAGGATGCTGAGGAGCTCATTCAACAGCTCTCTGCACACGATACTTGAACAGAGAGTGTGTGGCTTCCCCTGTCTGCAGAGCAAAACCAGTGCCCTCACCCAGCCAGGGAATTCAGTACCTACTCAGGCCTGATGCAGGTCCCCAGACAATGAACTGCACAGGCCCTGAGTCCTGGCCTGCCTCTTTGCCAGGGCTGGTGAGCTAATTCGGAGGCATTCATACTACCGAATAGAGTACCCAGGCCTGACCATCTTGAAGCCTCACCAGAGAATTCATGCCACCAGGGAGCCCATCCTACAGCCTTAGTCGGGTAGAGAACCAAGCCAGTGAGCCTACCCAACTGTCCTCTGAAGCAGCACACCCCTCATCCCCATCCCAAGAGCTCAAACAGTTGCCTTGACTCAAATAGAATATACCAGTAGGCCCCACCTGCCCAAAGCCATTACCAGCAGAAACAACTAGAAACCCAAAGTGAGCTGAATGGTGAAGAATTGTCTCTGCCAAAACAAACCTTTAAAGTCTGAAAGAGGAGGCTCTTTACTCAAATGCACAGATACCAATGTAGAAATCAAGGATCACAAAAAATCAGGTAAATATGACACCACCAAGAGAAATTAATAAAGTTCTAATAACTGTACCCCCCCCCCCAAAGTCTATGAACTGCTAGACAAAGAATTCAGAATAATCCTTTTGAGAAGCTTAGTGGACTACAAGAAAACACAAACAGGCAACTACATGAAATAGGGAAACAATACATGAACAAATCAAGAAGTCTGACAGGGAAGTACCAGCCATTAAACACCACTGTCCTGAACAACCAAAAAGCAGGAAACACTCCAAAGCTAATTTTATGAGGCCAGCACTAACTTGATACCAAAACCAGAAAAGGGCACTACTACTATATAGGCCAATATCCTTGAGGAATATAGATGAAAAAGTCTTCATTAAAATACTTGGATACCAGGGGTGCCTGGATGGCTCGGTTGGTTAAGCGTCTGACTCTTGGTTTTGATTCAGGTCAGGACCTCACGGTGTTGGGCTCTGTGCCGACAGCATGGAGCCTGCTTGGGATTCTTTCTCTCCATCTCATTCTGCCTCTCCTCTGTGCTCGCTCTCTCTCTCAAAATAAGTAAATAAACCTAAGAAAATAACATAAACTATTAGGATACCAAATTTTTAGCACATTTAAAGAATCATTCACCATGATCAAGTGGGATTTACCCCTGGGATGAAAGGATAGTTTAACACATATTAATATGTAAGTCAGTCTGTGTGATACATCCCATTAATAGAATGAAAGAAGAGAATCTTATAATCATCTCAATAGGTACAGGAAAAGTAATTGACAAAATTCATCAATGATTTGTGATGAAAACTCTCAACAATTTAAGCATAAAAGGAACATTTCTCAACATGATAAAGGCCATATAGGACAAGCCTACAGCTAACATCCTACTCAAAGGTGAAAGATTGAAAGCTTTTCCTCTAAGACCAGGAATAAGGCAAGGGTGCCTGCTCAGACCACTCCTATTCAACGTAGAACAGGAAGTCCCCACTGGAGCAATCAGGCAAGAAAAAGAAATCAAAGGAGTCAGAATTAGAAAGGATGAGCTGAAATTGTCTTTATTTGCAGATGACATAATTTCCATAGAGAAAATCCTAAAGACTATTAGACCAAGCCAAAACAAACAAACAAACAAACAAACTATTAGATCTAATCCGTGAACTCAGTAAAGTTGCAGGATACAAAACTAATAAACAAAAATCAGTAATGTTTCTATGTACTAGCAATAAAATTTCTGACAAGGAAATAAAGAAATTGATTCTTTCTACCATAGCACCAAAAACAATAAAATACTCAGAACTAAATTTAACTAGAGAGGGGAAAGAACTCTATACTGAAAACCACAAGACCCTGGTGAAAGAAATGGAAGAAGATACAAATAAATGGAAAGGCATTTTGTGTTCATGGGCTTGAAAAATTAATGTTGTTGAAATGTCAATACTACCAAAGCCATCTATAGGTTCAGTGCACTCCTTATCAAGATTCTGATGGCATATTTTAGAAAAGTAGAAAAACACTCCTAAATTCTCTATGGAACCACAAAAGACCCCAACTATCCAAAGAAACTGTGAAAAAGAAGAATAATGCAGGAAGTAAAAAACTTCCTAATTTCAAGCTATACTATAAAGCTGTAGTCATCAAAATAGTATGGGGTTGGCCTGAAAACAGGCAAATAGACCAAAGGAACAGAATCAAGAGCCCAGGAATGCACCCAAGCGTATATGGTCCACTGATATTTGACGAGGGAGCCAAAAATATTGAATGGAGAAAAGACAGTCTCTTCAATAGATGGTGCTGGAGTGATTGGATATTAACATGTAAAAGAGTGAAACTGGCCCCATATTTTAGTCCATTCATGCAAATTAATTCAAAGTAAATTAAAGATTTCAATGTAAGACATGAGACCATGAAATTCTTAGAAGAAAACATGGAAACAAAGCTCCTTGTTACAGGTCTTACGAATGAGTTTTTGGATATAACACTTAAAGCATAAGTGATAAAATAAAAAATAAACAAGTAGAACTAAATCAAACTAAAAACTTACACAGAAAAAAAACCATCAACAAAGTGAAAAGACAAACTATGGAATGGAAATAAATTTTGCAAACCATATATCTGATAAAGGGTTAACATTGAAAACATATAAAGAACTTATTAAACTCAACAGCAATCATAATCATCAATCATCATCTAATTAGAAATGGGTGAAGGGCCTGATTAGACATTTCTCCAAAGAAAATATATGAAAGGCCAATAGGTACCTACAAAGATGCTCACCATCACTAGTCATCAGGAAAATGGAAATTAAAGCCTTAATGAGATACCACCTCTCCCCTGTCATGATGGCAATTATCAAAGAGACAAGAGAAAAATTTCGGCATGAATGTGGAGAAAAAAAGAGAACCCTTGTGCACTGCTGGTGGGGATGTAAATTGGTGGAATGTAAGTTGCTGGACAGCAGGATGGAAGTTCCTTAAAAAGTCAAAAATAGAACTACCATATGATCTAGTAATTCCATTTCTATATATCCAAAGGAAAAGAAAACACTAATTCAAAAAGATACATGGACGGTCTTATTTACAATAGCTAGGACATGGAAACAATCTAGGAGCCCATTAATGGACAAATGAGTTAAGAAGTCCCAGTATATATATAATGGGATCTTATTCAACCATGAAAAAGGAGGCTATTCTACCATTTACAACATGGATGAAACTTGAAGGCATTATGCTACATGAAATAAATCAGACAGAGAAATACAAATACTGTATCATCTCACTTACATCCAGAATCTAAAAAAAAAAAAAAAAAAAAAAGGTCAGACATTTGGTTACCAGCAGGGGCAGGGAATGTCTATCTGTGTGGGGAGAGGAAGAAATTGGAGGAAGGTGGTCCAAAGGTACAAACTTCCAGTTATAAGGGACATAACATACGACATGATGACTACAGCTTACACGGTGTCTTTGCTTTTCTCACGGGAAGCCAAGCGGGTCAGCATGCAGATAGTCTCTGACAACTTTTCATGGGCGGTTCATTCCAGGGGCCTTTTGCACCCCAGCCCCTTTGCCCACAAGTAACTGTATGTGTGTCATGGAGAATTGTAGGATATACTCATATAATGACCTCTTCCCAGATCCTGTTCAGGGTTAACTTGTAGTTCTTTGAAATAATAGATGGGATCAGTTTCTCCCCTGACAGTTACTTTGAAACTTTTTGGGTCGTTTGAAAATCTGATGCAACATTTTTGTAGAAAATGTACATGATTCGCAGATTTTACCTTCCACTTTAGGGATCTTGGGGGTCTGAAGTCATTCGTGGGTCCAGGTATCTTCTGCTTTGGAGATGGTAGTCACGTAACACTTTGTCTCCCAGCAACGGAAAGTGGAAATGTTTTTCCTTCTGCCTTCTGGATTCATTCAGAATCCTTCACAATGGACTTTATCTTTGTGTCTGAGGAAGTGAGTTGAGTTCTTATAGTCAATTCCATCTGTGATAAGAAACATATTTATGTGAAAGGAACAAATGATGGTTTCTTTCTTTGGTGCCCTTTTTAGGAACATTGGGATGGTACAATAATAGAAATAAGTGACTACACACACACACACACACACACACACACACCACCCCCCCATATGGAAAGGAAGCATTAGTAAGACATAATTATAATAAGGCAGAGCAGTTCCAAATTACAAGGAAGAGTTGCATGCTACATCTTATAAAGGGATAGGGTAACCGCATTATTCAAAAGCCCGACTTCGCCTTTGAGGGGGGTGACAAGTTTGAGAAGATGAAGAGTCTGGGGTCAAGTGTCTTTTGTCACAGCGCTTCAGTGGTGGTGGCTTCTCCAAGTGTCTCACCGATGTTCCGATAGCTGTCTGTTCAAATGGCCACCGCGCTGGGGAAGGAATGGGGGAGGGGAATCCTATGAAAACACGAAGAGGCATAAGCTGTGAGAAAGGCATGATCTGTGTGGCTACCGCTATATTTACAAGCCCGAGAACCTCGAGGAAAAAAAACTAGAATGAAAAAGGCCGTGAAGAATAGCAGCTAATTTCTGGCAAAGTAAGTAAGTTCCGTCCATTTTGCACTTGTGAGGAGCTAATTTGTCTCCTAAGGCCATACTTTGTTCAGCTTAAATTCAAAAGAACCCTGCCTAGTTTCAGTCCAGAAGCTTCATTCCCCCCTCCCCAAAAGGATTAGGTTTCCCATTGGGAAAAATAAATTTCTTAGGCACAGTCTTTAAAAGCGTCTGACCGAAATGCATCTCCCATTTGCCGTGAGCCCGCAGAGTCCTAGCGAGCATCTCGAGCTGACCCTGGTTCACACTGCACGCTCGGGAAAGCTTTTTGGAAAGAGAGGCTCCATCAAGATGCTATTCTTCAATCTCACCCCGAGTTCACTCATTTCCCCTCGCACACCGTGAGGCACAGCCCTGCACTTAACTATTTAACCAGCTAAGGCTCAAGCAATTAGGCTCATCTTTTTTTGATGTCCCGGAAGAGATGGCTGGATGGATCTCAGCTGCCCTGTGCTGATGGAAGTGTAGTTCCAGCTGAATACAGATGTTTGTACAGTTGTCCCTTCTTCGTGAAACTCTCTAAATAAACAAAGCTTGCAGCCTTTTTTGGTTCCACATTTATCCTCAGACTCGAAATCATGTTAGTTGATTCCGTTTAATGCACCCTACTGATTAATCCATTTCCTCTACTCAACTGAGATGCTTTAAAACATTACGGATGTGATACTTATTTCTAACGATTTCTTCTTCTTTTTTATATTACTGTCTAAGTCTTCAAATTTGCTTTTAAATCTCTTCATTACCTCACTGATCAGTTTCCTTAAAGAATAGTCTCCTTTTAAAATAATTTCCTTTTTCTTCTGGAGTGACGGAGGGAGTGAAGAGTCCTTGAAATAAGGTTATGATATTAGTAAAATATTCATATTTTCTCTTTTTAGAAAATTAGAAAACAGGAGCCGAGCTATGAATTTAGAAAATAATTTGTGATACGTGGATTTATTGCAAAAGGAGACCATCTCAGGAAGCTACTTAATTGTAGCGCCAGGTACACGAAGTCCCGTCATTGTAACGCCAGCTTACATTCTCCCCTTTGGTATTGGTTTAGGAGAACGTTCCCTCTCATGGAAGGAAACTGCTCTCAATTGCCATTTGTTAGCTGAGTAGTGATTTCTTTCTTCTGTAAGGTCTCAGTGCTCACTCAGAAATGTGAGTGAGGGGGGGCGGGGGAGACAGAGAGAAAGAGAGAGACGTGGGTGAGGGGAAGACTCTATTGCTTTGATCTGATCATTAGCAGGGAAGGATCTATTGAAGTTTGCAAAAATGACTTCTTCATCACTTTACGTCACTTCTTGGCTACAGGACTGGGTGCTACCTTTGACGCAATGGAAAGAAGCTCTTTTTCCTTCAGTTAAACAGTTCAGAAATGAGTGAAGATAAAGATGATATAGCTATTCATCCAGTCCCTCCATGAAGAAAACTGAAGAATGAATGTACAGGGAGCTTTGACTCACCTTGACTGGACGAGAAGGTGATGGGGAAATACCCATGGGCTCTTTCGTACGTGGCCCTGTGTCTACACTGCTCAACTTTGCAGCAGGGACCAAATCCAGCAGAAGGCATGTTGTCATTCACAGTCATTCATTTTTAAATGTTTATTCCTTTATGAGAAGGGGAGAGAGAGAGAACAAGGAGGGGAGAGGCAGAGAGAGGGGGAGAGAGAGGATCCCAAGCAGGCTACGTGCTGTCAGCACAGAGCCCCACAAAGGGCTCGAACTCACGCACTGTGAGATCATGACCTAAGCTGAAGTCGGACACTTAACTGACTGAGCTACACAGGCACCCTTCATTTTTATATTTTTTTTCAAAAAATTTTTAATGTTTATTTACTTTTGAGAGAGACAGAGACAGGGACAAAGCACAAGCAGGGAGGGGCAGAGAGGGAGACACAGAATCCGAAGCAGGCTCCAGGCTCTGAGCCGCCAGCACAGTGTCCCACATGGGGTTCGAACCCACAAACCGCAAGATCATGACCTGAGCTGAAGTCAGTCTTTTAACCGACTGAGCCACCCAAGCACCCTTCATTTTAAAAATTTTCTTACCTGAGGATCTTGTGATATTGGCTCCACAATTATCATGGGGTCAGATGTCATGAGTTTTGATGATTTTATTTGATTTTTATGAATTTAGAAAAAGTGTTCTGAATCTCAGTAATTTTTTATATAATTCCATTTAAAGGGGCCAAGCTAAAATATGAGAAGATATCAAAGGTAGAAACACCAGACAAGTCATAGTCCCTTAATTCTCTTTTAAATTAAAACTCCAGGAATTTAATGGCAATTTCTTGGCACTTTTTCCTGGCAGATAGATATATTTATTCACCTTCTGCGTTGGCACTGCTTTCCAGAAAAATGAAGGAGGAGGGGCGAAGAACAATTCAGCCATCAATTCACCTTTTATATATTTTTTAAAGGTCTCTATTTTTAAAAATCTTTTAGAAACATTTCCTCATAGTCACGGAGTCTTGAGAATGATTATATTGAATAAGAAAATTCATTTTCCCCTAAAGTCTCAAGTAGAAGCTGGCAGAATGCCTTTTCTCATCAGTCAGGAAGGATGTTACTTAAGTAACAGGATTCGTCTTCTCCTTCGCTGTCTGAGGGTTATCTGTCTCCTCACAGGTCTTTTTTCTCAGGCCATTGTGAAAAATCCCTTTATACACTACAATTTTACTTTCATCTTTCCTGCTAATTGACTATCACATAGTCTCGAGTCAAGGAAAGATGAAATCTGCCTCTGAGTTTAAAGCTGTAAAGCAAGGTGGGGACTCTGCACCCTTGATCCTTTTGAAGGTTGGATATATATTGTCTTAATCAAGATGATGAGTGCGTCAGGCGTATGCCCTCCCTTGGCTTCTTATCTTAAATAACTTCCTGTTTCCAGAAGACTCTTCTACCACATGTGCCGCTTGGAGACATCCCGCCGCATGATGTGTCAGTCTGGGTGGAGGAAACTCTCCCAGTTTCTCTTGAAACGTGTCCAAATGGCTTCGTTGGCTCTGTGACGAGTGGGCTTTCAGCTCCCTCGTTCTGGCTCCCAGGGAGTCCCCGGAGTACGGAAACCAATGGACCAAGGTCTGAACTTGTTTCCTCCGTGTGAGAGCTTGAGTCTGTGTGGGTCAGCCAGCCTGATGGGAAGAGAGGAGGGCGGTCCTAGATGGGAGAACACTTACTGCCTCGGAGAGCCAGGGAGGGACACTTCAGACACAACAGACTCTGACGGGAGGTATTACTTGAAGTGGAAAGTAAGTGACACGGGATGAAGTGGGAAATTGAGCATAAAAATAAGGGAACGTATGACCAAATTTTTATATCCTGAAAAGCTCTAAATATAGCTTGAAAAGAGTTTCAAAGCCACATGGCCATGCCGGTAGGTGACAGGGTCCTGGAGTGGGGCCTGGCCGATGTCATTGCTGAATCCTTCCCGGGGTAATTTTTATGATCTGTTAAGGTCACAAAAATAGTTGACGTTGCATGGACATAGAAAGTGTGTGTCTTCTGAGCAGCTACCTGCACGTATTTCTCTAAGTGTGGTGGCAAGTAAGTCCAGCAATCATACCTTTCTACCAAATCTACACAGAAGCAAGTGGAGAAAGTTTGATTGTACCTTGATCTTGAACTTAAAACCTAAAATAATATTGTGCTTTTCGATGCATTGCCTAATTTGGGATATGAGTCATGCTTCATGTCTGTCCCCAGGGCACCGGGCCCGGCCCATGCTCAGCAACAGCACACAGTTTCTACTGCCCACAGATACATTCCGCATTCCATCTGTCCTTCCGTCTTTTACCGTCCCTTCTTGGGATGGCTGATTCTATGCGTCACCTGGGCTAGCCAGTGCCCAGCTATTTGGTAAGGCATTCCTTTGGATGTTTCTGTGAGGGGATTTTGGGGGTGAGATTATCATTTAAACCGATGAAACTTTGAGTAAAACAGATTGCCCTTCAAAGTGTGGCTGGGCCTTTATAAAGTCGGTGGGCCTCATCCAATCAGTTGAAGGCATGAACACAGCAAAAGATTGACCTCCCTCCTGCAAAGAGGAAATTATCCATCCTGATGGCCTTTGGACTTGAACTGATAACATCAGCTCTTCCTTAGGGCTCCAGCTTGCTAGCCTGCCCTTCAGACTTTGGACATGTCAGGCTCCACAATTGTGTGACCTACATCCTTAAAATAAATCTGTGTGTGTGTGTGTGTGTGTGTGTGACATTAGTTCGGTTTCTCTGAAGAAATCTGACTCATAGACTCTTCTTTCCCCTTCCCTCCTTTCCCCAAGTCTTGCTGTACCCGTAAAATGTTTTCCACTGACCACATGTTATGGTGAAATGAGATTCTGTCAGACCAACACCGTCTAACCCTACGAGAAAGAATGAAAACCTATACCAAACATGAGACACATCGTTGACTGACACAAAAATCAGTTAAATCTTGTCAAGACATTTATAAGACATTTACATGTCAATTATTATCAGTTATTTTCCAAAGGATATTTAAATAGAATAGACGCTGTGCTCCATTTTATTTTGTCTGGTTTTAATGAAAGGAGGTTCTCTGAAAAATATATTACTGAAAGGGCAATAGAATAGATAGTCAAGGTCAACCTTGAGAGTTATACGGCCTGGGGAAAGGGTAGCAAAGCCTCGTGGACCTGTGGTTTGGTAGAGACAGCGCCGCCCCTCACTGACGTCAGCCCATCAGAGTGACCCTCGTCATACTTCCTGATTTAAATATTCTCCAGCTTCCTTTGACAGGTGGATAAACTCTGGGGAGCTTGGCTCAGCCCACAAAGTTTTTCACCCTCTGAATACGAGGCAGGTTTCTGTCTCTCTCTTCCCTCCCGACCTCACCCTATCTCAGTTACCACCAGGTCGCTGAACTTGGCCAAAGGGACATGTTAGTGCACCCCTCTGCCTTTGCATTTTGCTCTCCCGTCGGCCTGATAGCTTTTCCCTCCCTCCCCTGGACACTCCTACCTACCCGAGCAATCTCCACACAGACACTGCATCTGACTGTCGACTTTCCCTGAAAGCTGTTTTGATGATTCTCGAATTCCATATTCCATATTTTTATCCAAGTATTTTTCAAAGGATGCATTTATTTTCACACATGTGTATCTCTGCACCCCCAGATTCTGAACTCCGTCCAGAAAGTGACCATTCTGTATAAATCCTTGCACACAGCAATACCTGAGAATTAGAAAGTGTCCTCTTAAAGGGTGAACAGAGTGTGTGCATGACAGGATTAGCCTCATGGCAGTATTAAGAAGGCATCCCTTTAGTACCTTTGAGTATCTCCCACTCACACAAGGACAATGGAAATCATTTCGGCAGCAAAAAAAAAAAAAAGTCACACATGAATAACAGAGTTCTTTCTTGTGTAGAAAATTTGAAAGGCTTGTTTCCTCATTATCTTTTTGGAAGGAATTAGAAGTAGCATTAGAAGAGAGATTAAGAAAACCGAACTGAAAATATCACTAAGAATGGAGAAACACGGAGACCTGATCGTATATCTTATCTTAAAAAGAAGGAAAGAAGACCCCAGAGCAGGAAGAAGCCACCTTGTCATGACCAACAGCAAGAAGAGAATTTCAAGGGGGCAGGAAGTCTGAAGTCTGAAGTACTTGTAAAATCTCTCTTACAGACAAAGTTTAGAATAATAAGCCTCAAGGCCATTTCACTGCTGGACTCCAGGGTAATTCTCCTGTAGTATCCAAAAATGCTTTTCTCAATTACTATGAACTTTAAGTTACTGTACTGAATACAGTAGTTAGGTTGAGTTTTGAAAAATGCTTTGTTGTTAATATAAAGAGTCCCTGATGTAGCATAAGACTTACAATTGGTTCCGGTAGGAAATTCGTAAGCTAGTGTAAGAGTAAGCACTTTCTTCATTCTGAGGTGTGAGCAACAGTTTGTTTGGGGTACTCGTCATTTGTGCTAGGTGGAGGCACGTTGTGAGTTTCAGAATCTCCCAGGTCACAGGAAAAGGCACCTGTATTCTCTCAGGCTGCTCAGGCAACAGAAAACTTAATGTTTCTCTTTCACTCATAGTTTGCATTCAATTCCTTTAGCCTTCAAATCCTGCTGCTCTGTTGCTAATGTCAAAGTCTAATTTGCCATCATCTTTTCCATGCGCTGTTTCAATCTGTCGCCCTGCTTCTGTGCTTGAGCCCACAGTATGTTCCCACCCCAGCAGCCCAAGCAGCCGTTCTGCTCAAGTCCTCTAGAGCCTTCCCATTTTACCCTGAGTCACAGGCAAAGTCTTTACGATGGTCTTAATGATTCTGTAGGTCTACACTCATCCCTCACAGTGCCTTGATCAAGATTCTCGCTCTCGTTCACTGTATTTCCACCTATTTCCGCCTCATTGCTGTTCCTTTGACACAGCAAGAAGCCCTGCCTCTGGGCCTTTGCATGTGCTATGCATTTGGTGCAGATGCTCAGCTCCTAATTTTGCTGCACACACACAAAAAATCTCTTCTCAGAGATCTTTGCTCAATTATATGTTCTAATTATATGTTATGTGAGTCCTTGCCTGGCAAATTCCATTTAATACTGTAAACCTTAGTGGAGCACCTTGGTGGCTCGGTAGGTTAAGCATCTGACTTCATCTCAGGTCATGATCTCACAGTTCATGAGTTCAAGCCCTGCATCAGGCTCTGTGCTGACAGCTCAGAGCCTGGAGCCAGCTTTGGATTCAGTGTCTCCCTCTCTCTCTCTGCCTCTCCCCTGCTCACGCTCTGTCTCTCCCTTTTCCTCAAAAACAAATAAACATAAAAATTTTTTTAAAATAAATAAACCTGTAAACCCTCATGAATACCTATTTTTTTTTTGCTTCAGTTTAGTGATTTACTTGATATTTTACTTACATACTTTGAATGCACTATACTCCAAAAAAATAAACTGTACAAAGACACAATTTTTTATCTTTATAATTTTCTTACTACATTTTAGTGTCTAGATTTTTTTTGCCTGGAACTCATTGAATAAATAATTTGAGGCCAAAATAATGTTTCCATACTTTTTTTTTATGAGTCATACATTAAGGTAGGCAGAAATTTAAATAGAATGATACGAGAAAAGATAGCATATGTGACATGAAAGGGATTGATGTTCTGGACATTTCTCGCAAAGAACAAGCATGTCATGAGACAATGGAAATTCTGCAGACTGGAATGCTGTCGACTTATTCCAGAAAATTGGTGAATATGAGTGTTTGGGGAAGCTGAAACGGGTTGGGATGTGTAGACCAAAGGTTAGATACCTGGCTTCCTTAGACTCAGGGGGGGCACACCTTATTGGTGGTGATGATATGGAAACATTTGGGGAGGTTTCTGTACACTTTTTAAATGCTTATTCATCTTTGAGAGAGCATCCAAGCGAGGAAAGGTCAGAGAGAGAGGGGGGCAGAGGGTCCAAAGCAGACTCTGCACTGACAGCAATAAGTCTGAGATGGGACTCAAACTTGTGAACTGTGAGATCATGACCTGAGCTAAAGTTGGACGCTCAACCGACTGAGCCTCCCAGGTGCCCCTCCATTCATTCTTATAGGGCAATAACCCCCAGAAAAAATATATATATTTGACATTGGACGTGAGTGGGTACAGGATCCCGGAAGGAAAGATATATATATATTTAGTAAGACAGGGGGGAAAGGGACATGGCGAGAGAGGAAGGCAACTGTATGGAAAGGGGTGGAGATCAAGCGAAAGAGCTTGACTGGCTATTCCTGGCCTGCTCACCCAGGAGCAAAGTCTGATGTACTCCTGCACTTAACTATGCTTGACCTCCCCTGTGTTTGTGAATCGGCACCTCCAGCTTCCTATGGGAGACAGCATATCCATACCCCCTAGCAGCCTAAATTCCAGGTCATTCTGGTGATGTCTGGTCACATTAGAAGACCACTTCGCACTTTCCAGTAAGTCTCAAGAAACCCAGCATGTCGAGAATGGGACTCACTGTCTTCTCCAACTAAAAGGACGATGTTTCCCTGCCTTATTGTATTCGCCTCCTTTGCGACATAAAATCTCAGGGTGCTGTCTTACACTTCACTTGACATTGACTTAACATCGAATCTTGTTGAATTTGCCATTAAGATGGATTTTTAAAGATCTCTAACTTGACACTCTGCCTACTAGAACTTCATAACTTTGCTGGGTCTATTGCAGTTGCCCTCTGCTTCTGGCTCTTTCGTTCCTTCTGGGGTCCTGCTAACCACTCACGTCCAATGCCGAAAAGTTCTCAGTCTCCTAAGAGCTCTGACTATTCGTGTAAGCAGCACACTCACGTGGATACGGACGCCTCTTCCCTTCCCCACACACTGTATGCAGAAATAAAGCAAATATGGCCACATTTTTTTTTTTTGGTGTGACCGTCATTAAAATATTTTAAAAGCATACAAGTAACAAAATCAGCCGTTTGAGGGTATAAAAAATGTCATGTCGCTGGAAAAAGAAATAAATTGACGATTTTGATTTCAAGCATTTTTGTTTTTATATGAAATAATTCAAACATACCAAAAAGCCATGAAAATAATAGAACAGTTGACCATGCGTCGACCACCCAGAGTTAACAGATGTTAACAGTTTGCTCTATTGGCTTCAGAGTTCTGTTCTTTGTTTTAAAGGGGAAAAAAAGTTCGAGATACAGTAAAACTGGCCTCCTGTCCATTTTGCTGCTCTTCCTCCCTAGAGACTGACGTTTTGTATATCATCGCTGTGCAGATGTTTGTCTTACTGAGTGTGTTTATACTGGTAAGCAACTTATATTGTTGTTCTGTTTATATTTTTACTTAAATTGTATCACACTATATTTGCCCTTTCCCACCCTACTCTTTGTCATCAACATACGTGGATATGTGTTGATACAGTTTATTCAATCCATTGTCTTGTGGGATTCCTGTAGCTGAATAAACTCCTTTGTTTATATATTCCCTTACGGAGGGATGGGTATTTTGTTACTGCTCTCCTCCTTTCACTGTGAGAAGTACTGGTGCAAAATTCCTTCTGAGAGCACATATGGGAGACATTCTAGTCCTAGAGTAGAGAGGTCACTATCTAGAAGCAGATCTCCCAAATTTAAGGACTACACATCTTCAGCGTTACTGGCTATTCCTGGCCTGCTCACCCAGGAGCAAAGTCTGAGGGTCTGAGGGTTCTGTCCTTCCTCATTGTCATACTCAGAGCTATTAATGGTTTTTCCTATCTGATGAACTGAAACAGAATTTCATCCTTGGTTTAACTTGCATTTCCCAGATTCCTTTTTTTTTTTTTTTAAGTTTACTTATTTATTTTGAGAAAGAGAGAGAGAGAGCAAGTAAGGGAGGGGCAGAGAGAGGAAAGAGAGAGAATCCCAAGCAGGCTTTGTGCTGTCGGCGCAGAGCCTGGCTCCAGGCTCTATCTTGTGAATGGTGGGATCGTGACACGAGCCGAGATCAAGAGTCAGATGCCCAATTGACCGAGCCTCCCAGAAGCCCCTGCATTTCCTTGATTCTCAATGATGTTGCAGGAATACGTTCATATGTTTACTGGCTAGTCTTATTTTCTTTTTCTGTGAATGCCAGAATATTCACAATATTTGCCCACTCTTTTATCGGGGTGTTTGTCTCTCTCTCTCTCTCCTTTTTTTTTTTTTTTTAACTAACTTGTAACCTATTTTGTTACTAACATGTAACCTATTCTGTTACTTATTCTGTTACTCTAATTTAATACAGCCAACTTTATCCACCTTCAGTGTTTCCTTTTTTTAGTGTGTGTGTGGGTTTAACGTAAGAAAAGCTGCTTGACAATAACATAATCTTATATTTTCTTCTAAAATTTTTTACTTTATTTTGTCTACAAAATCTTAATCCAAATGAAAGTGTGCGTGCATGCATGGTTAAGCCCGCTTCAGATTCTGTGTCTCCCTCTCTTTCTGATCCTCCCCTGTTCACGCTCTCTCTCTCTCAGAAATAAACAAAACATTAAAAAATGTTTTTGAAGTAAGCATATACAATTAAACAGTAACTATACTTGAGCTTTTTCCACATCTCAATCACATACATTATACAAATTTTTAAAAAGCAAGCATATACTATTAAACAGTAACTACACAAAAAAATCTTATTTTATTTAAAAACATAACTAATAGACTTTACATAATTTTAACATATTATTTGTAATATAAATATAATATTGCCGATCTCACACACATAGTGACTTTGTCTATCTCTGATTTTGTTTGAGTAAATGATATATTTATAGAATTAATCTAATCCAGGTACAACACAGAAGTGAATGTCCTTTGAATGGACATTGAAAACGCCTTTTTGTCTTCCTAAAGTATCTATAGTTTAAAATTGGGCGACAACCTAACTACGGTGAGTTAATATCAGTGTTGGGGCTCAGAGCACAATGGTGTGCGCGTTACTAGAGCCGAGTCTCGGACGAGCTGACCGGGCAGGAGCGGCCGTGTGCCGCAGCTCCGTGCAGTCTGCTCCTCCTTTACATCAAGTCCTTTGAAGACAGTGACCGAGAGAGACATTATTATAAGTGAAAGCTTTGCCGGAGATATTGACTGCCGCTCGAATACTAGTTTCCCACCCTATTATAAGGACACAGGACAGGCGACCAATTCCAGGGGCTTGGTGACTAGCAGGAGTGTAATGTGGTCACTTTTTTTTAATGCTTTATTTATTTAAGAGAGAGAGAGAGCAGGGAGGGGCAGAAAGAGAGAGGGAGACAGAGAATCCCAAGCAGGCTCCTTGCTGTCAGCACAGAGCCCAATGCGGGGCTTGAACTCACAAACCATGAGACCATGACCTGAGCTGAAAACAAGAGTTGGATGCTCAACTGACTGAGCCACGCTGGTGCCCTGCAATGAGTTCACTTCTGGACCAGGGCTGATGCCCAACACTATCTGTGGCCCTCTCTGCGCCACACATGTCAGCCTACACATGGTAGGTGAGATTTTATGCGTGTGGATCCCTGAGCTTGGGAGCTGCTGTTGGAGAGAGGCCACTGAGCGGCTGTGAATTCACAAGGGCCGCGGGCTTGGCAGGGAAAGAAGTAACACTGTTGTGTGTTGAGCACCGATACTCCAGGGGTGCCTGCAGACACAGGTGCTCAAACCATGTGAGTGTGACTCAGGCTAACGTACCTCCTGGGATGGGTGTGGGGGCTCCATGCACTCACTAAGGGTTTTTAAAAGATTTCTATCAAGGGGGCACCTGGGTGGCTCAGTTGATTGAAAGTCCGAATTCGGCTCAGATCATGATTTCGATGTTCGTGGGTTCGGGCCCTGTGTCAGGCTCTGTGCTGACAGCTCAGAGCCTGGAAACTTCTTTGGATTCTGTGTCTCCTTCTCTATCTCTGTCCCTCCCTGGCTCACACTCTGTCTCTCTCTCTCTCTTACTCCCTCAAAAATAAATAAACACTTAAAAATTTTTTTAAAGGTTTCTATCAAGATATAAAGAAACGTAAAATAAGCACATTTCAGATATGTCATCTCGATCCTTTTTCTCAGACTGTGGTCAAGCAACATTGTGGTCACGCGGGGTGGGGACTTGCAAGACTCTCGGACCCCGCACGGGCCTGTGAATTTGCACTTCTACAGGATGCCCAGAAGGTTCGTTGCTGCACACTCAAGTGCAAGAAGCATGGATTTAGGAGATCACCTGTAAGCATTCCCGCCTCTTGCTGGCATCTGCATTCAGTCGTTCATTGCTGCCATTTAGTGCCATTTGAATTTCAAAGGCTAATTAGGAAAAGGACAGAGACATCCTGTATTGGTGAAAATTAAATATTTAGTGTGTTGGGTTTCCTGGAGGACTTAGTAGTTCCACCAGGGAAACGTAATGAGAGATTTAAGACCGCACAGGGCATCTGCTAGTTCAGGCAGGGAAAATTCAGGAGAACTTGGACCATGGCTACCAGGCTTGTATTCCTGGTGCAAGCAGTGACTAAAATTTTGCAATCATCATGCATGTTACAGTCTTGAAGTTATTGAGTTTTATTGGCCAGTTTTCTTTTTATTTATTTTATAAATTAACTGGAATTTTGCAGATGTATTATCAGCATACAAATAAGAAGTTTATCCATTCTTTGATGTTTGTATATCAACTTCATAATAGAAATGATTAGGGCACCTGGGTGGCTCTACATGTCGGACTTTGGATCAGGTCATGATCTCGTGGTCCATGAGTTCGAGCCCCGTGTTAATCTCTGTGCTGACAGCTCAGAGCCTGGAGCCTGCTTTGGATTCTGGGTCCCCCTCTCTCTGCCCTTCCTCTGCTTTCTCTCTCTCAAAAATAAATAAACATTAAAAAATAAAATTTGTAATAGAAATAATTGATAACTGTATTTATTTCCTAAGGCTGCTGCAACAAATTTCCACAAACTTGGTGACTTAAAGCAAAAGAAATGTATTATTTCACTGTTTTGGGGACAAGAAGTCTCAAGTCACTAACACTGGGCCCATATCAAAGTAAGAGCAGGACCACGCCCCTCTTCCCAGAAACCCCCGGGATAGAATCTGCTCCTTGTCTCTTCTGGCTTTTGATGGTGACCAGTATGTTTGTGGTTGCATCTTTAAACCTTTCTGTCGTTTGCCTTCACATCACTTTCTTCCTTGTGTGTGTGAAGTCACCCTGTGCCTCCTTCCCATAGGGATACTTGTGATTGCATTTAGGGCTCATGAAGATGACCCAGGATAACCTCCCTATTTCCAATGCTCAATTTAATCACGTCTCCAAACAACCTTCCCTTTCTTTGTTATAAAAGGTAGTATTTCCGGAAAATAGGGCCTGATCATTGAGAGGGGGAGTGCATTTTCAACCTGCCATAGTAACTATAATGCAAATGGTTGGTCACCATTAAAAGTTTGTTTGCTCTTTGCACGCACGTGTGTGTATGTGTGTGTGTGTATACAAGTTTGAGAAACTCTATTATTATGGAAATAATATTGATTGCACTTTAATTTCTATGGCAAACAAGTCATCTACGAAGTTTGGCACTTGGGACACCTTGACATAAACGTCATGGCTCACAACCCATGCCAGATTAAAGCAATTACAAAATAGAAAAGAACATGGTGGCCCACAGGCCAGCAGCATCCAGAATGTGAGCAATTATTTTAAAGAAAGATCTGACTTTATGATTCCTTCTCCGCTAGCATCCAATGGTTTTTCTGAATTGTCTCTCAACTACTTTTTCTACCTTTACTTTTTCATTGCACTTCATTTTCTTCTCCTTCCTCCTCACCTTTCTATCTTGTGCAGACAGGAAGGGGCACCTTGCAGGTGAAAATAGCAGCGTAGGGGCGCCTGGGTGGCTTAGTCAGTTGAGCGTCCGACTTTCGCTTAGGTCATGATCTCGCGGTTCGTGGGTTCGAGCCCCGCGTCGGGCTCTGTGCTGACTGCCAGCTCAGAGCCTGGAGCTTGTTTTGGTCTGTGACTCCCTCTCTCTCTGACCCTCCCCTGCTCACGCTGTCTCTCTCTCTCTACTAGAAATAAATAAAACAAAGAAAAAAAGAAGAAAATAGCAGCATAATTGTCTGATCCCTAGATTAAACCGAGGCTCACCACATGCATGCACGGAGGCCCCTGTGAGGAGGTGACCAAACTCATGTTGGCCTGGGACGAGGGCATGCTCTTCAACCACACGGGCATGCCTGGCACACTCATCCACGTAAGGCAGGGTTGAAACTCCACCAGATATTAAGAGTGAGGGATGTTTAACTGACACCTCACCTCTTAATGGTTTCAGAGGAAGAGTAGACTTCTGGTATGAACACCCAAAGGGAGCTCAGAATGAGTCCATGGGCCAGGGCAGGACTCAACTTTTATTTATTTTTGGATTTACGGATATGCTTATTCTTCTATTTGTGTGATTGATGAGTTATTAACAGGTAAACTTTAATAAAATAAGGCATCATTCATTTTTTGCTTTTGTATCTTGAACCATGAAGACTAAAATATTTGGTATACAGAAGGAGCACGTTAAATACATCGTGAATACCTTTGTTTGGGTCAAAGGCCATGTCACATCAAACACTTCTCATCAGGCGATTGTAATTTTTCTAGAAAGGGAAGCTTCAAACAAAATAGAAAAATATTAAATCTGAAAACTGGCTAATTATAGGTTCCAGAGGCCAAGTTGAGATTTTTTTTTTTTTGGACAGGAAATTATGAGGGTTTTTTTTGGGCTAAGTTCAAAGACAGCTATTGTAACAACTTTAGGATGTTTCTAGGTCAACTGTGTGGGTGTTTCTATTGCACGTGAAGTTACCCTTGCCATTTCCTCTTACATCTGAAGTGTGTGATTTTATTCTCAGTGACTAATTGGAATAGAATATAGCCCAATCTTAGAAATTTATTATAGTGGAAAAAGAATGTTGCCTAAGAATTATATGGATGACATTTTAAAACTAAAATTAATCTAATGCATTTTCTCTCGTGACGATTAACCCCAGATCCCTGTTAAGTATGTAAATTTGACGGCTCTTTCCAAATTGATGGTTTATTGATGTAAAATAATCATAGTTCAATTCCATGTCTTTACTGGCAGTTGAGGGGAAATATAATCAATAATGTACTATAGATTCAGTTGGACCTCAAATAAAGCAATGTGATGACTCCCATTCCATTTGTGGGAATATTACTATATTCCAGTTGTTATATTATCATACATCACACAATTCAAAACCAGACATAAAATGATTAGACTCTTGAGTTGAACTCTTCTTCCTGAATTTGAATCCAAGGACCACTGAATACAAAAATGCCACTTACTGCGTCTTCTTTATAGGGTTTGATAACTGTTCAGCATGTGGACAGGGTGGGTGACCACGTGGGAAATAGTAAAGATGGAATGATGGAAAGATCTGCCTTACTGAGAGGGGAGGCTTGTGCGTTCTCTCTCTTGGGTCACTGTGACAGGGCACCACACGCTGGGAGGGGTTAAAGCAACAGGGATTTGTCTTTTTACTGTTCTGGAGGCTGGAGGTCTGAATCGGGTGTTGGTGGAGCCAGCTCCTTCTTTAAAAAATTTTTTAAATGTTTATTTATTTTTGAGAGAGAGAGAGAGAAACAGAGATGCAGAACATGAGCAGGGGAGGGTCAGAGAGAGAGGGAGACACAGAATCTGAAGCAGGTTCCAGGCTCTGAGCTGTCAGCGCAGAGCCTGACGTGGGGCTTGAACTTATGAATCATGATATCATGACCTGAGCCAAAGTTGACTGCTTAACCGACTGAGCCATCCCGGCGCCTCTGGGTTGGTTCCTTCTGAGGGCTCTGAGTAGAGTCCTTCCCCGTGTCTTCCCAGCCTCTGGTGGTGGCATCTCCTTGGCGCTCCACAGCCAGTTGCCACATCACTTCCGTCTCTTCTTGGCCCCCACGTGGCCATCTCCGGTACCTCTGGGTCTTCAAATGGATGCTTCTCTCTGGTCTCTCTCCTCTTCTTATAAGGACACCAGTCATAATGGATTAGGGACCCACCCTAATCCAGCAGTAACACTTCCTGTTAACCTAACTAATTACATCTGCAGGGAGCTTATTTCCAAATCACATCACATTCCGAGCTACTGGAGGATAGGACTCCAGTGTGTCTTTTTGAGGTGACACAATTTGTCCCATAAGCTTCTGATGGAGAATTCCTTTCTAGAGACAACTCTGTCCATTTGTGGAGCAGCCCTGTTCATGGGTAATTCTTAATATTTGCAAATACTGGAGAAGAGGGGAGGCTGATTCACATGAAACAAAATCACAGAACCTTAGAGCTGAGAAGGTGAGAGGTACCTCAGGAAACTTTAAGTCTGGAGATTTCTTTTTTTTTAATGTAAAATGATTATATATATAAATTTAATATAAAATTTTTGTAAATATATAAAATTTTAAATGTAAAATTATATATATAAATATAAATTATATTTATAAATAATTCAATTTGGTTTTTTTAAAAATGCCATTCCTTCCTCAAATACTTTTCCTGGTCTTGGGAGGAAATCAATGTTAATTTCTATATTCGACTTTCCCAAATATTCTATGTTTATTCTAGAACATACATATGTATAAATGAAGTTATACTAAATATACTCTTATGCAGTTTGCCTTTTTCATTTTATAATAAATCTTGTAGCCCAAAGAAATGGCATAGAAGTTCTCAAAATGAGCTGTGTATCGCCCTGGCCTGAAGAAGATATTTCTGGGCCTATGAAAATTAAACATTTATTTTTTGCCAAACAATTAAAATGAATACTTCCTGAGGGTCTCTTTTTTTATTCCCTTCATCTATTTTTTATATTGAGGATTTCTTTTCTTTTAAACTTTATTCATCTTGAGGGGGTGGAGGAGGAGAGAGAGAGAGAGAGAGAGAGAGAGAATCCCAAGCAGGCTCTGCACTGTCAGCACAGAGCCCAACGCGGGGTTTGAACCCACAAAATGTGAGATCATGACCTGAGCTAAAATCAAGAGTTAGACACTCAACCCATTGAGCCATTCAGGTGCCCCTATATTGAGGATTCCTTAAGAAGATTTCATTTAAAAATGTTTTATTGGAAAAAGGAGAGAGAGAGAAAGGATTATTAAACAGGATTAATCTATTTTAACCTCCTTGTTTTACTCCTGAGGCACTAGAGGTCCAGCAAAGACACCGGACGGCCAATGGGAAGTAGTTGCGTGCTCTGTGGTGTCCACGCCCTGCCCAGCAGGCAGCTCGCACACCTTGGTGGACATCAGATTTTGGTGGGACTCTCTTACCTCTTCCTTTCGTTTCTCAAAACATGGATCACTTGGCTCTAGGCTCTTCAAGATTCCAGAGATGAGCAAGGGCTGGGATTTCGCTGGAGTTGTGCATGGGTAGACGTGGGGCTGAGAGAAACTAAGGGTTCTGATGAGAACTTAGTTCAGGGGGTCGCCCTGACGGAGCAAACCATGAGGAGAAGGAGGGGGTGCTGAGAGGGTCCGATCCACGAGGTGAAAATAAGACAATAAGGAGGGTGGAGGCTTAGCAGATGAAGTGGGCACGGGGGAGGGAAGACTGGAAGGCCAGGCGGCGGCTGGTCAGGTGATGGGTATGATGGAGAAGGGCAGTTCTGGGTGGGGAGACACTGCAGCCTCTGGCTGTGGGTGGTGGTAACCGAACCAGAAAGGATGTGGAACGGAGGAAGAGGAAGCAGGCGATATTACAGGAAAGATGTATATCCTTTCTTGATTCCTTGCTACTGGGCTTTCCGCATACACTTTGAAGAGGGCCGGGAGGAGCATAGTTTCCAGGTAGAGCCAGCGCGAGGCAGAAAATGCGGGGAAGAAAGTTCCAGAGCAGCCTCTGTGACAGGATGCCACGACAGCAGAAGCACGGAGAATTGCCGAGTGACGGTCGGCAGGAGAGAACTAATGAGCAGTGACACCCACATTCTGGGGAGTAGGAAGGAATGACAAGGACACGGGACACGGAGTGTGTAGTTCGTTCCCAGCTGACCTTCCGTCTGATGCATCCAGGCCCAGGGTGGAAGGAGGCCGTGCTCAGGAAGGATGAAGGCATGTGCCCTCATCAGTGTGGGCCAGGCACCAAGAAGACAAGACAAGGGACTATGGTCTAGGCTGTGAAGGAGCTGCCTGTGTGGAACCTTGGAGGGAAAGGACCATGTAAGCAGGATGTTATAGGGGCACATAGAGGGGGCCTGGCTTCATAGAAGACATGAGGCTGGTGATCCTGAACAGGTGGGTGTGATCCGGTGGAGGGAGGTTTAAGAGAGGAGGGCACTCCAGTTGGTTGCAGGGCACAGTGAACTTGAGGCATGTGGGTGGACCGGAGGGGGAGGCCTGGATGCCACAGCCCTACTGTGGCGACATCCTTGAATGCTGGACTACAGGGTTTGGGTATATCTTCTGGTCTTGAGCCTTTGAGGTCCTGCCTTCTTGATGAGGGAGTGTTCCGTTCTTCAGATGGTCTCCATGATTCCTCCTTGGGTGGTCTCTGAGAGACTCGAGTGGTCCTAATAGGAAGAGTCACCCACATCGACAGAGTCTCTAAAAAAGAGTTACAAACGGGGTCCTACTGGTGAGCGCCTATAGGGCAGCATCCAAGGGGAACCTACCAAGTGGTTCATTTAGGTTGATATGTGTATATTTCATTTAGCGACACCAGTATAATTTTTTTTTAATATTTTTATTTATTTCTAGGAGAGAGAGAGAGAGACAGCACGAGCAGGGGAGGGTCAGAGAGAGAGGGAGACACAGACTCCGAAACAGGCTCCAGGCTCTGAGCTGGCAGTCAGCACAGAGCCTGATGCGGGGCTTGAACCCACAAACCTCGAGATCATGACCTAAGCGAAAGTCGGACGCTTAACCGACTAAGTCACCCAGGCACCCCGACACCAGTATAATTTTTAAGGGAACTCACTATTGTCATTCCCTGAGACTCTCAAAGGAAGGAGTGTTATGAAAATGGTAGACGGAAAAGATGAGGTAAACTTTTGCCCATCAGGCTATTAAGTTGTGGGTTTTTTTCATATAGTCCTTCTTGTTATCTTTACATTTGAAAGACCTTCCATTTACGTCTCGCTGTAAAGTGACATTACGAGATGTGAGTTTTGATGGAAAGTGTCTCCTCGACAGATAAATCAGGTGTGAAGGATGGCTCCACTGTGCTCTTTGGGGAGTGATAGAAACAGAGATAAGGGGAAACAGATAGATAATCGGTGTGGATTTTAGGCTTTTGATCATGGATAGCACCTAGCAACTGATTCTGCACTGACTCTAGACATAAATAGTGGCAGGGCCAGAACTGTTAGCTAGTGTAATAAATAATCCATTCCAATGAAGAAGTTGAAAAACATTATTAGCATGGCCATTGATACTAAGATAAACATGCTTGCTTTAAGTGTTGTGGAAGAGAAAAAGATACTTAAACATGACCCTGAAATGCTAGAAAGATGAGGTCACAAAACAGAAATATTTAGAGATCATTTTATGTACATAGATGGAGACTGCACGGGTCTTATTTCTGACTTTGGAACCACATTTGTAACTCTGAAACTTTTTGATATTTTTTTTCACAAATTGCAATCTGTTTTCTGGAAGTGGTCTTAAATCTACCAAAATAATATTCATATAATGACAGAGTTAACTTTTTTTTTTGTTTTTCCATGCGCTCTCCATCAATTTTTTTCAAACTATCTGTGGTGGGAAGCCGGGTTTTAAAATTCCCAACTCTTCGCAAAACCATACATTTTAAACTACAAAAAGAAAATGGGATCTAGGAAAGATGAAAAGAAAAGCTATGCAAAACGTAAGCCTCAATTTTTGTGTTCCTGGATTCAACAGGTGTAACTCTGTCAAAATGTTCTAGATGTTTCTAAATTGTTGCTCTCAATTCCAATATCCATCTGTCTAGTTAAGGATGGGGAGCAGCTTTGGACTAGCATTGTAGCACTGAGGCTTATATTTATATGCGCTAAGCAAGGGGGTCTGAGTGTGACCCTGACACTCACCAGGGGCCTGTTGAGGAAAACAGCCCACGGTCCCTGGTAAGGTTTTCTGGATGAGTCCGAGTCATATCCCACCCATAAGGGGCTTACAGTTTGATGCTACATTTCAAGCAGATCAGATGCTAGTCTACTGAACCCTGCATAATTTTGTTGGAAGCCCCTTCTTAAAACAGTTATATCCAGGGGCACCAGGTGGCTCAGTGGGTTAAGCATACAACTCTGGATTTCAGCTCAGGTTATGACCTCACAGTTCATGAGTTCAAGCCCTGAGTCGGGCTGTGCGCTGACAGTGCAGAGCCTAGTTGGGATTCTCTTTCTCCCTCCCTCTCTCTGCCCTCCCCTGATCATGCTTTCTCTCTCTCTCTCTCTCTCTCAAAATAAATACATAAACTTTGAAAAAATTTGTAAAAACCAGTTACACTTAACTGTAAAATCATGAATTTGATCAGCTAAAAAATGCTTTTATATTTCTAAATTTCTGTTTCTACGATGATTTTTTGTGGAGCTTGAACAACTATCGGGTTGAAACCCTAAATCTTTCTTTTGGTTTTCAACTCGTACTTGAACATTCCTTGATGATCCTTTTTTAAAAGATTCCTCGTTGTTCCGCAAGGAAAGTATCCCGTATCTTTCCTTTTGCTGCTAAATCACACTCTGTTTATTATTTCAGTGTTATTTTGAACTCTAACTTTGTGGCTAAAGGTGATCATTATACCTCTTAAACTATCACCGGTTCGCTTAACAAGTGTACAGTCTATTTTGTATGTGGTAAAATTGAAAATATTAAATAGGACTGGATCCCGACTGGGCCTCTTACAAAACCCCACTTTATTAAGCTGTAACATTGAAACGGAACTCTTCATTGATTAATATTTCAATGAAACACCCCAATTATGTCTGTTCCCATGTAACTTTATTATGACCTCCAGCCTTAGTTCATATGTACTCAGATTATATGGGAACATTATAAGAGACAATACACTTTATTAGGGAAGAAATACGATGCCATTTCTGCCCTCTAATTTACCAGGCTATCACTATCGTAGGAAGAAATTATAAAACTTTGACAAGCTTTTGCCTTACGAAGGCCTGTGAATTATTATCTAGCACTATGTGCTGTTCTCGGTGCTTGCAAATTGATTTTTGGATGATTTGTTCCGGTTTGCCCAGGTAAGGAAAATAAGCTGACGCCTGAAGTTCCAGGGTCATTGTTCATCCGTTTTTAAATAGAGACACGACACTTGCCCTTTCGAGTCCTCTACTCTCCTCCATGAGTTCTGACAATAATAGCTGGTCATCTGCTCGGTGTGTTAGCTGAGTCCTCTGACACACTAAGAGGTCAGTCCTGGGCATTTGAAAAAAATCTATGCTTTAATTTTTTTTAAGTAGAAGGAAGTCAAAGATGGCACAACAAACAAGACAAAGGTAGGAAACCATTTATGGATGGGAGCCTTTGATGGGAAAGGACCATTCAGGGCAATTACCGTTTCTTCTTATACAAATGCAACATTGGGTTCAAAGAGTGACCTGCTAATTTTATGCCCCTTCCACCACAGGTGCAAAAAAAGAATAGCACTTGTGACTCTTTTTATTTTAATCTTTTAAATTTTTTCTTGTTTATTTATTTACTTATTTATTTTCAAGTTAATTAACATGCAGTGTAGTCTTGGCTTCAGGAGTAGAACCCAGTGATTCATCTCATACATACACCATCCAGGGCTCATTCCAAGGGCTCCCCTTAATGCCCATCATCCATTTTGCCCTCCCCCCCACCCCCATCAACTGTCAGTTTGTCCTCTGTATTTAAGAGTCTCTTCTGGTTTGGCCTCTTCTCTGTTTTTATCTTCTTTTCCCTTCCCTTCCGCCATGTCTATCTGTTAAGTTTCTCCGATTCCATATTAGCATTTGTTCTTACTCTTCTCAACTCTAATCAGAATTGCAAATCCAAGTGGCCCATGGAGAAGTCCAGGCCTTTGGCAAGAGCTGGTCCAGCCCATCAGACCTAGAGCTGGTATTTAGGTGGCAGGGAAGGGCCCGGAAGCTCTGTGTGGGCAGAGAATATGCTTTGGTGAGAGGCCCAGGGCATTTAGGGAATGCTGGGTGAATGGCCGGCCAAGCAGTGCTGGACAGGAGCTCTGCTGGGGTCAGGCTGCATGCCCCAGTGGTCGGATCTTCTCCCCTGCAAGGTTCAGGCCCTTCGTAGCCTGTGCTAGGGGCTCCTCTCAGAGAGCAACTCAGTGTCCTCATTCACTGTGGGGGTGGGAGTTAGTACAGGATTCTTCCTGGATTTCCATCAACATCTCTGCATCAACCTGATGAAGGGCTTGGACCCTGAGGGAGGAAGCCTGTTGTATTTACACATCATGTCAAGGCCATTTGTCATCTCTGTGCTGACAAGAACCTGATGCGCAGAGACCTCAGGTTCAGTTTTGTGCATCTCTGTCTTCTGGTACCGATGCCTGAAAAATAGATGTCAAATTAGTCATCTGGCAAAGCTCGGGTTACGGGTTAATTTGCTTATAAAATATTTAAGAAAAGAATGTCTGTTTCTCGAAGCATACAGACATTTACATACATAAATCTGGCTACTTGGAGCAGATGAGTTTTGCAAGATTCCTCCTAACTCTGCACTTCTGGGAGAAATAGAATGCATGTTTTCTAGGCTTTCCAAACCATCTGGAGTTGGGGGGCTGGGAGGCAGCATATACTGAATGAAGCTCTAAATGTCTCTGCTCAAGCCAGCCTTCTCTCCCCCCCTTCTTGAAGCAGAAAAGTGATCAGTGGAGTAAAGGTGCAACACACATCTTTCATTTAAATAAATACCAAACACCATGTCTCCAATGTTTCTGCTGCCCAACCAAGCACATCGTTGATAATCTATTTCTATTCAAATCCCAAAGAAGGATGCTTAACACGTGGGATGCATCAATTATACCCAAGTTCCTAAAGATCAATGGACAGGCAGTCACATATCTAGAATACTTAGACCGCAGCTCGCTCGCTCTCTCTCTCTCTCTCTCTCTATCTCTCAGTAATGTCAGAAAGGTAGGAGTCATTGTGGTTAACATGCTTTTGTCCTCATGTTCTTGGAGACACAAATGTTCATCCTTCAGAGGTAACTAGGAAGCACATTTGGTCACCCTGAGTATTTTACTGTATTTTTAAAAAAAATTTTTAAATCTTTTATTTGTTTTTGAGAGAGAGACAGAGTGTGAGCAGGGTAGGGGCAGAGAGAGATGGAGACACAGAATCTGAAGCAGGCTCCAGGCTCCGAGTCATCAACGCAGAGCCCGAAACGGGGCTCGATCTCATGGACTGCGAGATCATGACCTGAGCCGAAGTCAGACACTCAACCGACTGAGCCACCCAGGTGCCCCCAACCCTGGGTGCTTTAAATTTCATTTAGTGCCACACAGAAAGCACCTGTATTCCTTTTATCTCAATTGATGGCCATTCCTGTGCTTAACACTTGGTATTACCAGTTAAAATACTATCTATGCATTTTTGGTGGGACCTATATATACGGAAAGCACATGATTGCATGTCGGTAGCATGTTATAAAGAATGTTGTTGTAGCTGTTGAGGAACCTACAGATATTTGGTTTGTGCCACCAAGGAAATTTAATCTTCAACTAAAAAAAAAAAAAAGTGGAAAGGTGGAAATAAAGGTAAAACCAGAGAGAGGGGAGGGAGGGAGAGAGGGAGGGAGAGGAGAGAAGAGACTTGTTTCATCTTTTACCTAATTGCAAGAAAAGAAAGGAGCATTTGGTGTGCCCTGAACTGAAGGTGACCCGGCTGGGCCAATTGTTATATAATTTAGTGACCCTCACATACTTCCATCAAGGTGTCTGAGGTAGTTTTCCTCTTCCATACAAATCTCACGGTAACCTTTGCTCCCCAGTGGTTTAAATCACATTCTTAAGGGATTAAACTGTTATGACAAAAGAGGAATGTTTAGAAACTGTGCTTTTGCCGCTCAAAATTTGTCAGATTAGAAACTGTGTATTTTATAATCTTTAGATCAAAGAAGCTCTCCATCAAAGCTTTATGTCTACTACAATATTTTCCCAACCTTTGTTGAACCTGAATTGTTTTGGATTATCTCACATCGGGTTCACTGAGTATGCCTAGACTAATGTGGAGGGAAAAGCTTTCTTGCAGATATTTTAAACATTTCACATGTGCAGGGCTCAGGAGCTGGGCTCTGGGTACTCACGGACCGAGTGGCGCAGCTCGCCTTGTCGGCCTTTTTAACTCCAGTTTTATACGAGATGCTTTTTGAGATTAGTATGACAGATAAAACCCCACGGGGCACCAGTTTATCTCCCATTAAGAACACTGCTCACTTTCTTTAACCAGCTGACCGAGTGCTCCGTAAAGAGGCCTTTTTATAGAGTTTTTACATCTCGATGGATTAGGTATCATTACCCCGTTGGAAAAAGAACAGTTCAATTTTCTCAGAAGAATGGTTTGTCAGAGCAGAGCAGTTTGTCTTGATCCGTCTCTAAATCCAGCAATCATGTTTCCCAAACAGGCACAAAGCAATGATCATTCAAAGTTCAAATTGCCAATTAATTTAGAATCTGCTCCTTGAATTCCTGTATGATTGTACCGCCGTGAATCCAGGAAGGCAAGCGTGAGGTCAATTTGATAGTATCTGTTATAAATATCTTTGTATGTTAAAGGAAAAAAAAATCAATGCAATCGTTTTCAATGGAACATGTTTTCAAAATCAAATCTATTGATGGATAAGATGTTTTTGGGGAAAAGCGAAATTGAGATAGAGTGCCCTCAAGATTACTTTTTTGATGTTATGAATGAGGGATATTTTGCTTGCAGAAAATACATGCAATTGAATTACATGTTCCACATGCTATAGGTTTGCCTTCGCATTCTGTTCTTCATTGTAGCAGAAAAGGGGAATGCAGGAATGCAGCATGCGCAAAATAGAATTCTGTTGCATTTATTTCCACGAGGCAGATGTCTCTCATTCATACAGCATACAGTGTGATGCACATTGTCAAAGAGGTGCATGACCGACCATCGTATTCCGGGAAAACGGGAGACGATAAACATGGATGCTGTTTTTCTTTAGACCATCACCTTTACAGGGACGTGCTAGTGCATTTCTCACATGAGTTAATGAAGGTCAGTCTTGGAAGGATGTCAAGGATGTTGTCCCTAAGATCATTGTTACTGATAGAACTATGTTCATCACGTGGAACCCACACAGGAGAAACTTCTTCTGCTTTTAATGACAGAAAGGGCTGGGATCTTGCTTCGTTGGTAAGTTCAGAGCATGGTGATTCCTGCATCGGGTCGGTTACTCCCATCCATGTGACGCTAGGACCCCTGAGTCCCGGTTTGTGGTTCAGCCCCAGACAGGTGCAGGAGATTTAGGGGGACGTTTTGCAAGCTGACTTCACTCCAGATCCCATTTTGCTTTTCAACCTTTCATGTCGCTCTTAGATTTTCAATACCTACATTACTATTTTATTTTGTTATGTTGCACACCTCTTTGTAACTTAACATGCTCTTGGAAATAAGAAAAGGGTAAATTCTTAAAAATAGAGCTTGTGTGTGTGTGTGCGTGTGTGTGTGTGTGAATAATCCTGCAAAGTAAAAGGCAAAAGTTGCAAACAAATGGCCAGAAACATCGCTCTGAGGAAGGCATGGAACTTTATTGGTCCAGAGTAGAATCCAGAGGGCTCTCATTTCATCAGGAGCTGAACATCAACTCATACTTGGCCACAGTCCTCCAACAGCTTTGGGGATCCTACCTTGTCCTCCAAACCAGCCAGTCAGGCAGCAATAGGCCCTTCCACACAAAGGACTGTACTATGACTATCAGAAGTTTCATGGTGTCAGAAAATGACCTCTCTGTTCTTGAGGATCCAGTATTTCACCGAGAGAGACAGACTAAGTCTGCAAGAATAGAGTTTCCATCAACACAATTAACATTTGTGTCAATAGATACATAACTAATTGCAGTTTTATGGAGGTATCTATGCCTGTACTAGAAGGAGGTGCTGAGGACCGGGCACCGGAATTTAGGGGTCAAGGAGAACAGAAGAAACACTGCATAGATACTGTCAGGCCCAGGTGACAAAGCTAGATTTAATTTATCTCATTTTTCTCCAAGTTAGGATCATTGGAAGGCTAAGCTGATTCAGTTTGGGAACATATTTGTTTGCCTTTAATAAAACATGGAAGAGATGTTTAAAATGACAAAATATACGATGTAACAAATTACTGATTTGAAAAGTAATGTCCATAACAACTACTATTTATTGGATAGTATTTTGTCCTGGTTTTCCATTTTATAGAGACTATTACTAGGAAGAAGGTGAGCTTCAGGGTGGGGGCTGTCCTTCAGGAAGTGGCGACCCCAAGTTGGATTTGCTGGTGCAGGAGGAGAGCGGGGCTTTGCACTGGGGGCCATCAGGCGGGTTCAGGGCAGGCCCAGGCTGGGTGCAGGCATGGAAGCAGAGGCCAGAGAGCTAAGGAAACCCAACATTTAATGGGCAAACATGGGGAAGAGGGCGAACGGAGGAGACTGGAAGGCACAGGCCAAGCTGGGAGGCAGGTTTAGGGGACTCGTGCGCAGGTGGCCAGTGCTGAAAACCCAGAAGGAAGAGCAAAGCAGCGGGCCTTGAACAGAGCCGGTGGACTCCAACAAGGAAGTGGTCCTGGGTGGTTTTAGTGGAGCGTTGAGCTTAGGGGGGGTCAGGTTACTAGAGGTCTGAGGGCACAGGACAGCGTCCCCAGGGATTCGCTGTGTAGAGAGGATGACGAGGAGGGGGAACGGAGGAAGAGTAACTCTGTGGGGGTAAAACTGAGCCGTGGTGGCAGCCGAGATGCGCTCCCCGCCCCCCACCGCCTGGCCCCTCGGCCCAGCCTCCCTGCTGCTGTCCCTGCCTGGCGCTGCGCCTGGGGACCGCCCGGTCAGCTCCTGGCCCTGCAGCGCCAGGTCTGAAAGGTGAGCGCGCCTCTCTCCCGTGCTGGTGACATTGCCTAGTAGTCTAGTACTCAGAGAGCTCTGACCCAGGGGACTCCTCGGGGTTCCCTCATGAGTACAAACAACCTATGGAAACATCTGCTTTGTTTTCCAAATAGCTTTTTTGGAACAGAATTATTTATGTCCTGTGTACTATCCATGCCCTGCGTAATCCCTATTGAAGATTTTCATTCTTCTGCTCTTTTTCTAAAATATTTATTTATTAACATCCAATGTGGGGCTTGAACCCATGACCAGAAAATCAAGAGTCACATGATCTTCTGACTGAGCCCCCCGATGGCGCTCCTTCATTCATCTGTTCTTGATAAATTGCTACCTCGGTTACTTCTTAACCTTTTTCTTGGGGGGCAGGGGATAGGTCATAACTTTAATTTTCTTTTCTCTTTAAGTTTATTTACTTATTTTGATAGAGAGAGACTGAGCAGGAGGGGATAGAGAGAGAGTCCCAACATGGCTCCACACTGTCAGCCCGGAGCCCAACGTGGGGCCCGATCCCCGCGAACCGTGAGATCATGACCTGAGCAGAAATCAGGAGTTGGTGGCTTCAGTGACTGAGCCAGGAGCCCCTAAGGTGTGACAATACTGTGCTTACACATACTGGAAGTGGGGGATCTGAAGCTCAGAAACTAGAAAGATTACAGCGTATAACACATGGGCCAATGTATCTATGAAACATTCGAAATCCTTACAAAAAGGGCTGTATTGGTCCTTTTGACTGCTTATTATTCACTTTAGCCTGTGTGACCATTCACTGGACAGTGGAGGTGGACCTTTCATACTTTCTGGTTCCCTTTCTTTTTCCCAGTTTATAAGCATCAGGAGTGAAATGGGGGAGCTTTATGTGTGGTCTGCTCTCTCCTTATAACTGACTGTGCATCACAGGCCCGATGGCCATACTCTCCAGCAGAAATGAGAAAACGATGCTCTCCCAGAAGTCGCCTTTAGATTTGGGGAAGACACAAAGCAACAACTCACAGGATCTCAGTTGTGAGCTCTTCCCACGTTCCCTGGCGTGCTGACACACCCACATTGTTAACATCTTAGTGATTTTCAAAGTCCTCTGTCTGCATTAAAAAATTAGTCACATAAGATTTAAACTGGATGTTTTGCTATTCTTTGGGACTCTGGGAGTGTCAGAAGGCATGGAACTATGTCCCCAGACAAGCACATGGCATCAACAGCCTCTTCAAGTACAAGCCAGGAAGGTAGCAGTTTATCTACCTGCCTTGGACACATTTTGCACAAACAAGAAGTTCCAGAATAAAGATTTCTCTTTCATGTATTTACACAAATACACAAATGACATCCCAGTACCTTCTAAATTTTGACCAAGATTTTTTTTTAAAATAAAATGCATTTCAACTTTGGAACATGCCCACATAGACAAAGAGTTGGCTCAACAGTATTTGAGGAAGACACCCAAGAACCAAAGAGCTTAGAAAATCAGGAGAAACTGAAAGGGTCCTTCAGTCAGATTATGAACCTGGTAAGGGGGGACCTCTCGGCGGACACATTTACAACAGAGAGATCGATCCATCTACCCGGTACCTGTGTCTTCCAATTTTGCTGAGTATGTTTCTTGCCCCATTTTTATACTTTCCACTGAATCTGTAGTGGAATTAGAATTGACCTGATCAGGGAAGGAAAAGTTCCAAGTGTTCATTTATGGTGTTTTAAATAACCAAAAGTGAGTATCGATGCTCTGGAATCCTGTTTACTATGATCCGAGAAGAAAGGAAGCAGATGAAAGTTGGACTAGTTGGAAAACTCTCATCACCACGATCCCACCCCTGGCTGGAAGGGTCCTCCAGGACCAGAGAAATGTTCTCACCTGGCAGAGACTGTATGGCTGATGCTCCATTTTTCTTTCCCACCCCAAGCTGTCTGAATTTCATGGACTCAGTGGAAGTAGCTAAAGATAGGGATTTATCATGCTTACTTTTGCAAAAAGGGCTTGAAATGTTGTGGCTTCTTCAAGCTTCCTTATTCCTTAGGTAGACTTGACTTTCAAAAAGGAAAATGTAACGGGGGCACCTGGGTGGCTTAGTCGGTTAAATGCGGACTTCGGCTCAGGTCATGATCATGCAGTTTGTGAGTTCGAGCCCCGCATTGGGCCCTGGGTTGGCAGCTCAGAGCCTGGAGCCTCCTTTGGATTCTGTGTCTCCCTCTCTCTCTGCCCCTTCCATGTTTGTGCTCTGTCTTTCTCTGTGTCTCAATAATAAATAAACATTAATTTTTTTTAAATGTAATGTATGTTGAATTTTCTTGTTGGTCAGTCAGACTCTTACAACATATTTCTTGACCCATCTTACAGAAGATAAATCTGGTGTACAATTATAAAGAAAACTCCCTATTCTCTTCTTCTATACTCTGTATTCGACACAACTCTTAGAAAACTCCGTATGGAAATAACTGATGTAAATGCTCTGAGGGTGAAAAACTCTTAAATGGCAATTTCTATTATTGCAGCCAATGGTTCCCCACTGAGACATATGCCTATGGAAAAATCCATACACCCTGATGGATAGACATAGGCAAAAGGTTTGGAATTCACATCTTTTTTGTTGTTGTTGGAGTTCTGCTTTTAAGGTAACATGGAAAATGTCAATGCAATTCTACTTACTTTATGTTTAATCCAAAAGAAACCAAAATTTTTCAACATAGGTAGTCGTCACTTTGAAAATTTTAGTCATTGCTAGGTGTCATCCTGAATATACAATTTTAAGCAAAGTAAATATATAAATGATCTCAGTTTTGTACACACACGTTAGGTGATAGTGGTTGAAGACATTGGTAATTTGGAGAGTGGCAAGTGAGATAATGTTCTAAAAGGTCTTTGCACACTATATGCGCTAAATAAATGTGAGGCACTATTCTTATCCTTACCATTTTTAATGAAGATCCTACTTTTATGCGTTGTGAATCTACTTCTGTCCAACTTGCAACCACGTTCCCTGTGATGCATGATGCAAAAAGCAAGTCTTCTGCTACTTCACTCATCACTCAACGTGTGGTCTGAGGACTATCAACATCGTCAATATCTGCGAACATGTTGAAATCCAGAATCTCAGTCCCGGCCACAGGCTGAGCACATTTTAACAAGATCTCCAGGTGACTCTTACACTTGAGAAGTATGGGTTTGATCACACAGGCTGCTAATAATACCTCAAGGGGCAGCACAGGAGTGTGGGAAATGTTTTCAGACAGGAATCAGATTTAATCACTTGATCTTCAGCCTTCTCATGGGAAAAATGGGTTCCAGTTAGAATTCTACATATGACTTGTAAAGACATCTCCCTACATGCATAAATTGCGGTTGGCTTCTCACCAGATACCCACACTGTCATTGTGTAAGCTCCTTATAGCGAGGGGTGAAAATGGGAGAAGTTTGGAGCGTGTGACTTTTAGGTGCATCAGACAACACTGATCTTTGCCCTAAAGCACTCCACTGTCTCGCACACCCTTCTTCTTCTTCCAGCTTCTCGCCCTGGTTGACAAACTCTCTCCATGCCACTGAGATCACTTCTGGCCCTCCTCAGTGACCATCAAAGGAAGTCAACACAAATTCCTTGCAATGGCTCTTATCGTCACCCATACCAAGTCCCCAAGTGACTTTCTCTGGTTTCTCTTCTCCCCCTTTTCCTACACACACATAATTCTTATGGGGCTTCGAAATCCAAGATCCTTTACCTCTTCTTCGCAATCTTTATCATGCCTGGGACTTTCGCCTGCTTGGAGTGCCAGTTTGAAGGCGTGTTCGGTGCACTGAATGGAACCCGAGTTCTCAGGAGTGTGAATTTGGTTTGGTCCAGAGAACTGGGCATCTGGGAACACTTGGGTCCGCTGTCTTCTCTGCCAGACTTCCTTCTCATCCAAAACGTTGCCGTCTCTCCTGGACACACATCTCTCGTGAGTGATCCACTGGCGTATAAACATTAAGAAGACAGGAGCTCAGTCCAGTGGAACATTTTTCCTTCTTATTTCTCTGAAAGCCTGTTTTGGCAGGATTTTACATCTTAATTTCATAGCACTTCATGCCACATTTTACAACTCAAGATTAAATGTTCTGCTCAGCCTTCATATTCAAACTATCTTCTCTTGAACAAAAATAAAACGGCTACTATCCAGAATGTACTTAGCCATGTAAAATAGAAGAATTTAGTCATGTGAGCATTTTTAATCAAACTATCTCAGAAGTCTGTGAATACAAGTTACAAAAACTGGGCTATGGGAAAATCTACAGAAACTCCGTATCATTAAATAAGTGCATTGTATGCTTTTCAGTTCCCTTTAGCAAGAAAGCAATTTACATCATCAGAACATTTCAGCTGAAATAGTTTTTAAACACAAATCAAACATTAGGACTATAGCTGGAATCGTTCCTTTTTTATGATTTTTTTTCTCTGATTTTACTGTAATTTTACTTGTTCAATGGAAGCATTTTTAGGTCTAATAATTTTTCACAAATACTGGAGCATTTGACAAAATAAAGCAAGTTCCTTTGCTTTGTTGTTACCTACAGATCATGTCCTGACCTGTTGGGCCATTAAAAAAATATTAATGAATTTGGGATTTGTCAAACAGATGAAATCTTTTTCACAAAGAAATGAGTTGTAGGAAACAAATGTGACTTGGACCTTCTACAATACTTTCTCCTCTGCTTTAGAAGAGAGAGTAACATATTCATAATTAAGGGAATTTGGAGGACTCTCCTTGAAGACAGCTGGAATAAGCTTTCAAAACAGCATTGGGCTCTTCATGCTTGAGTGGCACAAAGATAATTATTTGTCATAACTGTTTCTGCCTTGGGGAATGATAGAATTAGGGGATTGTATTTTCTAACAGATGCAGTTTATTACAGTTCACATTACTTTAAGCTAAAGTCAGTGTATAACAAAAGAGGAATATTTTGTTTTCTCTCTTTTTCTTTTCCTTTCTTTTCTTTTTTTCCTTCTACCCTTCCTTCCTTTCGTCCTTCCTTCCTTCCTTTCTTTCTTCCTTCCTTCCTTCCTCTTTTTTTCTTTTGAGTGAAGTTAACAGGTTTACTCACAGTAGCAACTATTCTATTTTTTGAAGATTTGTCAAGTTTCACATTATGATTAACCCGAGCACCTCTTTCTGCAAATACATGAGCACCTGGTTAGCTTATTCGAGGCCTCCATGAGCGATTGTCAACTTCTTGATCATCTGTGCCACTAACCAAGTTTCACTGTGTGTCACACTCTTAAGGACACCAGGCCAGATAGGATTTGCAGCATTGGGTTAGGACTGCATTTGTCCCAGAGAGATGAACAAATTCTGGGAGGAATGATTATTTTCTAATTCATGTCCTTACCTACTTGTCAAGGGTCAATATTATGCCCTTTGAGTTTTCGTTTAAGACTTTGTGTAGGAAATTGGTTATTAAGTGAAATCATGATGGGTAATGTTTTACCATCCTTTGTTTTAGGAAGTCTTCATGCGTGTGAGTCGCTCATTCTTCAGTTATAATCTCTCTGCTTGTCATCGGGATCAGGTAAGGCAACTTTTCTGACATCATAGTTCTTTAAAAAAAATTTTTTTTAATATCTATTTTTGGGAGAGAGATGGAACACAAGCAGGGGAGGGGCAGAGGGAGAGGGAGACACAGAATCGGAAGCAGGTTCCAGGCTCTGAGCTGTCACCACAGAGCCTGACATGGGACTCGAACTCACAAACCACAAGATCATGACCTAAGCCAAAGTCAGATGCTTCACCAACTGAGCTCCCCAGAAGCCCCCTGACATCATAGTTCTTACCCCATTTTCTTGAGACTTTCTGCGTTGGCAGCCAGTATATTTACTGAGCAGTTCTCTATGGTCATCGTATGCACTTAGCATAGAAAAACCACAACTTCATCTACATGATTGTAGTCTTGTGTAAACATTGACAGATGTAATATCTATATAACATATATATTTACACATCTATATTATAAATACAGTTATATACATCTGTATTTATTTGTATTATGCCTTTAACATCATAAATATTTAATGAAACATTTAATCAGACCTCTCTGAATGAGTATATAATGTTAAATTGGAAAGGGTGACAATTACATCATATATAAACAGTAGTTATCTCCTACATACAGAAGCAAGAACAGGGGCGCCTGGGTGGCTTAGTCGGTTAAGCTTCCAACTTTCGCTTAGGTCATGATCTCGCGGTTCGTGGGTTCGAGCCCCACGTCGGGCTCTGTGCTGACTGCCAGCTCAGAGCCTGGAGCCTGTTTCGGAGTCTGTGACTCCTTCTCTCTCTGACCCTCTCCTGCTCACGCTGTCTCTCTCTCTCTCTCTCTCTCTCTCTCTCCTAGAAATAAATAAAAAACATTAAAAAAATTACAAAAAAAAAGAAGCAAGAACAGAAAACTCAAAAAAGAATAGTGACAAAGCAGTTAATAACTTCAAAGCTAATTTACGTTCATTCCTTTAGCTAAAAAACAAATAAAACATATACTTATTTGGTCAAAAACTTTAGGCCATGCCAAAATTCAAAGTAAACAAACAAATAAACTATCATTGATCCCAGCCAGGGATAGCTTTTTGTCATCACGTGATATAATTCTAATTTCATATCATTAGGATACATGAAATATGTATATTGAGCCCATGGATATTTAATTCCCTGTGTACACAATTAAAATAATGTATTATCCAATGAAACCTTCCCAAGGTGAAAATGTTCTTACGGGTAAGACTGTAGTTCACAGATCATCCAATGCTTTAGAAGTTCTTTGTTACAACACTTCTTTATTTACACCTTGGATCCAGACATCTATGCAAAAAGCAAAAGATTGTATCTTGCATTTTACCCAGCAGCTTCAAAATGTTCATTACCTGCTATTACTTAAGAGCTATTCTAAAGCTATGTTTAGATAAGGTGGCCCTGCTATCTGTAAAACTGACCTTACAATGGAGCTGATTTGATTAAATAGCTTTAAAGTTGTGGTCAATAAATAATCTTGCTGCTTAGGAAACTATCTCAGGCCAGCCCTGGGATGAAGGGCTGTACAAAACAAGATGTTTCAACTTACTCTCCCTTCCCTCTCCCGACACCCGTCTCCTCATTGTTTAAGTAAGAGAGGAATCCATTTCTCTGCATTTATAATAAGAAATAAAAACCAGAAAACAAGAGCACAACCATCAACAACAAAAACTTAGGTTCTTACGTATATAAGTATTTTCCAGTTGGTCTGAGATATCAATGCAAGCAAAACAGTTTGTTAGTCGGTGGATCTCAGACTTGAACGTGTATCAGAATCTCTGATTCAGTAGGTGTGGGGGGGGACCTGGGAGTTTTCATGACTAGCAGTGCGCAGGTGACAGTAATGTATGGACCCTAAGACTACATCTGGTAATCACTCTTCTTAACTGTTACTTTTGCGTTGAGCTTAGAAACAGTTTTGTATCATGTTTTATTTCTTTGTTTGTTTGTTTGTTTGTTTTAATCTTTATGTATTTTTGAGAGTGAGAGAGAGAGAGACAGAGTGTGCACAGGGGAGCGGCAGACACAGAATCTGAAACAGGCTCCAGGCTCTGAGCCGTCAGCACAGAGCCGGACCTGGGGCTCGAACCCATGTACTGTGAGATCATGACCTGAGCCGAAGTCGGACCCCCAACCGACCGAGCCACCCAGGCGCCCCTGTATCATGCTTTAAAAACAATAGTGCTATCTTAAAGGAAGATTTTTCCTTTTGTCATTCCAGAAAGGAATCACATAAATGCTGTCCACAAATTTTGTTTTTGTGGTACTGTTCTAAGTTGCCACATAAAATACAGAACACCTAGTTAAATTTGACTGTAAGATAAACAGCTAATGGCTTTTCAGTGTAAGTATATCCCATGGATAAATTTGTTAAATTTGGAAACCCTACAGTGAGTGAAAAGTAAGTTCATGACTCACTTTGTTTGTTTGTCCTTCCTTAAGTAAGCAAATTACCATTTTAATGGGAAAATCTGTATAGTCTATGACTATATTAAAATTTCCATAATTTCTGTAAGTGTAACTAAAATTTCAGATCATTTTATATTTTAAATAATAATGCTGCAAGCATGATCACTTTTAGTTAATGACGCAGTCTAATTATATTCCTTAAGTGCCTTTAAAAGGTGGTTACCCCCCAAAAATAAATAAGGCTTAAAAATTTTTTTAAAAATGCTTATCCCTAAATTAAGGCAAGTGCCACCAGGTTAGACTGATTTAACTTTGCCGAAAGAGGTCTCAAACAGGATACAGCTTTGTGGAACGAGAAAAATGGCAACCGTGTGGACTTGGAGATGCGCGTTAGTTGAAATCACAAGTCAGTGCAGGACTCGGAAGAAGCTAGTGGTCTCCCACTTTCTACCTTGTAAAGGGGATTGCATGGGATCAAGACTGCACATTTGGTAAATATTAGACTTCAGAAACTCCACGTTGAACTGGGGCTCCTTGATCACAGGCGAGCTGATGGATGACAAAGGTGTTGTCCATGTGGATTTCAAATGATGATTGAATAGAGGACCCTGTTTCATACTGATGCAGAACTTCTAACATTGGTTGGCATTTCAAGAGTTACCCAGCATCAGAGCTCTGATTTCTTAAATGTATTAAAATTCTACTGCAAAGCTCAGGTTTTTATCTTTCCTCTCATGCAAAAGAACCTTTCCAGTAGTCAGAAATTGATTTCAGGGCACGCTGGCATGCCCTCATGTGCTTCTTATTCATTGAAAAGGGAGTGAGTTATTATTAGAAAGCCAAGTGGTAGCTATCATTAGTGAGATTTCGGTAATACTTTCTACTGCAACATAATTCCTTTAATTGTCTAACGTGGCCAAGATGAGAGAGTCCCTTTGTACTTCCAACTTTCCAGGTAGAAAAAAAAAAACAAAAAACCACGAATATGTTTCTGTTGGCACAGAAGCTAATAACTGAGCCCCCTATCTACCACTTTAAGATTTGTCTTCTGGCTTTGTTCCTCTGCAGTACTTGAGGTTGATGTAGATTTTATTTTTCCAGAGTGCAAATTTGAGTAGCTCCCAGGTCAAGAAATATTTTCCATAAAGGGCTTATGGAAATGAAAAATGGTGTTGCCTTTGATATTTTGGTACTTGCACATGAGAAAAAGCTTTTAGGAGATTATTCCTACAAAAAGAAAATGCCAGCTTTCCAGGATTCTTTAGTAATCATACTCTAGCCTACAGTGTTCAAGAAAAAAAAAAAGCCTCAAGCTTTTTGGATTGAAAGCTAACTTGAGTGTTGTTTTGGAACATCCTTATTGAAGGAATTCTGCCACTGGTATTGCTGGTAATGAGACTGTGTCTGCCAAGCTGCTCAAGTAACACCTTTGCTAAACAAGTGTCCCTGTGTCTTTCAAATATTTTTTTTCAAGAAAACAACCCATCTATTTCTTTGGCTAAAAAAAAAAATAGTTCTTATTGCCAATCCACTCAATAAGGAAAGGTTTGGGGGAAAGCCCTGATGCTTAAGAAGCCGATTTCTCTCTTCCATTTTGGCTTGCATCAGTCACCATTTAGTTTCCTAACACCACCATCTACCTCAGTCATCATTGGTTTCCATGTTGCAAATCCAGTGGCCATGCCTGAGTCCCTCAGGAGCATGTGATAGAGATGATGTTCTGCCTTCGGGTGTTTTCTTTTATTCATTTTTCAGGAAATCACATTGTCCAGGTTTCCTCCGGGCTTCCAGGCTCCCTTGCGGATTTCTCCATTTCCCCGACTTCTGTAGGGCTCAGCCCCTCTGCTCTCCAACCTGTTCACGTGCTGGGGCCTCTCATCCAGACGCATGATGTCAACCAGCATCTGGAGGTTGTTTCCCAAGTTGGTATCTTGAGTCCAGACCTCTTCCCCCTCTACATCCAAGAGTCCAATTATCTCCTTGACATTCCCATTTGGCTCTCATACTGAAAATGGCAAATGGGTGCAAAATCTGTTGTTTCCTGATATTTGAACCCACTCTGAACCCAACTCCTTCCAGGTAATGGACTCTATTCTTCCAGGTGCTCATACCAAATGCCACAGTGTCAGCCTTAAGCATCTCCGTCTTTCTCTCTTTACCCATTCCTTGGGTCATCCTATCTAAAATGTCATCTCAACCCTCATCCTCGTATTGTGTGTTCATTTCTACTTCTTAGCACTTAAGAGTATCCAACATATTATATATATTTACTTTCATCCTGCAGCCTGCCCCCTCTAGTCAAATACAATTTTATCAGGACAAGGTGTTTGTCTGTTTTGTTTACTACTATATCCCTAGCCTGGGGGCTGTGCCTGATGCAGACTAGATGCTAGGTAAGTTTATTTAAAAAGTGAATGAATGAGGCACCTGGGTGGCTCACTCAGTTGAGCATCCAATTCTTGATTTTGGCTCTGGTCATGATCTCGCGGTTCGTGGGGTTTGAGCCCTGCATTGGGCTCTGTGCTGACAACATGAAGCCTGCTTGGGATTCTCGCTTTCTCCCTCTCTCTCTGCCCTACCTGGATCACACACAGTATCTCAAAATAAATACATAAACTTAAAAAAGTGAATGAATGGACAATAATTATATAGAAGATAGACTTGCTAGATTGAAGTGAGATTAACACAATTAGAGAGATAGATCCCAATGAAGAGTTCTCTCTTTTAGCTCCAGATCCCACACTGGGAAAAGGGGATCACTAAAGCCACTGAAATGTAGAAAACAATAGTAACAATCAAAGAATGAAAAACTTTACTCTGGGTGTTCTTCTACTCCACTTAGGAATTATTCTGTCTCTGCCCAAACCAGAGAATTCCCTCACCTATTTTGTCATTTCCTTNGGATACGCGGAACAGCAATTAGAAGGAGAGTGCTGAGATGACAGAAATTCAGTGGGTGAAATTAATATAATTTGAAGACAACTTTGAGATGGAAGACAGACTGAGTACCCTCTGCAATTAATACATCCACTCTTATTAAGGAACTTGGCCAAGTCACAAGACTACTGAGAAATAATAGTCGAACCAAAGGAAGCAGAAAGACATTCTGAAGACTGACAACTTCATTAGTGGCTGATCATTTTTTATGGCTCTTTCCACATGTATTTATTCTTTAGTATACTGCTAACAATGCTTTGCCATAGTGTTTCAGTATTTTAACTTTCTTGTCATATGATACTCAGCTCAAGATGGTACTTAAGTTATATAGAGAGGCTCCTGAACTGAGTATGTAATTACTACCCTACACATTCCTGCAAAAAAGGCAAATAATTGGTTGGAAGAACTGCCCCCTTTTCCTATGAATAGATCGCAGTAGTTTCAAATGTTCAGAAAAGACACATAGAAAAGTTGGGTTGTGAATTGGACCACAAAAGGTTTATTGCTAAATGGTAATCTTCATTAGTTAGTACCAGGACTTGGGGCAATAACCATACTTGTATAATCTCATTTCATGTTCCCCATGACATATAAGAAATTGGCACCAGTGAGAATATGAACGTAGAGACGTTCACATTGAGTTTGGTGAATACTGATTAGCTTTAGTTAGCACCAAGAATTTGTTTTTTAAAGTAAGGAAGATTGAGCTTGGAAAGGAAGGTGGACTTAGCGTGATAACAGGCATTGTCTGAAGCTCAGATTTCCCAGCTGCCCCAGACATTACTTGGGTCTTTCTTCCACTTACATTCCCAGCATCTCCTACATTATAAGGTTTATTCCCAGGGCCACTGTTCTTGGGTAAGAGTGTGGAAAATTGTCCCTGGATTTCAGCAGTAGAGAAATAGAAACTACCCAGCAAATTTCAAAGGAGGAAGCATTATACTGGTGAAGGCAGGAAATTAGTGCTGACCTATGATTCTTTATCATAACCCTCAAATCCACCAATGTAATCAAAATAATATATACAGGTTCAATGTCCTGTATATATGTATGAGAAACAGTATCTTAGGACCAAGTCACTCAATTTTCAGAAGAGTTCTTTGGAAGATCCATGACTTTTCCCTTCTCACTAAAATAATAGCTATTTCTTCCAATCTTTTCATAAATACATTAACTGTGAGACATAACAGACATACTTTGCTGTGATCCATGTTTACACCTTCTTGATTCGTCTTCATCTAAGCCTCTGCTCTGAAAAACTGAACATGGGTTGTTTCCCTCTCTCCTTGCCCTCAGAAACTCTACTTCAATCAATAGTTTCTTTAGCATTGAAAGAATTATCTCACTAGGATCATAAGTAGTAGAAAGTCTGCTCCTTAATACACACGTTTCTTTCTCTGTTTTCTCTCTTCCCTTCCCATCCTTTACCCCGCCATATTGCCTTGTACAGCATTCTACACACAGAAGGTGATTAACATATTCATTTTGTTGAGTATGTGGTAGCACTGGAGAGGCATGTTGGTATGAATCCTGCCCATGGAGGGGGGAAAAAATGAGAAGGTGTTTTACAGTAACGTGGTGACATCACAGAGTTCACAGATAAATTTTCCTGTTGAAATATTTTTAAATTAATGTGTGGCCCTTCACTGGGGATCATTTTGAACACGGGTATAACTTTTGAAGAAAATAAATCACTGAATCAGACAGTGTTTATTAGTCAACGTTCTGTTATTTCCTAAAGCACTGCTTCTACTTGTGATAAAATTGGCGGCCTGCGGAGATAAAAAGAGTATTTGAAAGTGTTTTATCCACAGGTCCTAGATGAATTGCAGAAATATAGTATATATTACATGAGAAATTTCTGTTCTTTAATTTCAACCTTAATGTTGTAAAAAGACTATCATTTTATTTTGAGAGAGAGAGGCAGGGGGAGAGAAAATCTTAAGCAGGCTGCATGCTGAGCATGGAGCTCAATCCCATGACCCTGGGATCATGACCTGAGCTGAAATCAAATTGGACACTCAACCAACTAAGCCACCCAGGCTCCCCTTACATAGTATCTTTTAAGGGGCACCTGGGTGGCTCAGTCAGTTAAGCCACTGATTTTGGATCAGGTCATGATCTCACTGTTTGTGAGTTTGAGCCCCGCATCAGGCTCTGCACTGACAGCATGAAGCCTGCTTGGACTTCTCTGTCCCTTTCCCCCTGTTCCTCCCCGACTCATGCTGACTCTCTCACTCCCTTTCTCTCTCAAAGTAAATAAATAAACTTTAAAAATTTTGTTATCTTTCCCCCAATTCTGTTTAATTAAAATATTTCATGATTACGTATTGAGGGAAATCAGCCTTCATTTATTCGCCTACGTTTCAACAACCGGTCTCTGATGTTTGTAAAATATAAATTTGGAGTTTTTAAGATCTGTTTTCTGTTCCATGTTCTACAGTAATTACACCACTGGTTACTCCGTCTTCTCCCCAGTCAATGGCAGCACAATTAAGTTTTCTGGTAACTTTTTGTTTCACTTGGGGAAAGATAAAAGCGCCCATCAGATCTCAAGAGATGGAGGGCCAGTGAATCACGATATAGTTATGAGGCAGGTCGGAAGGATGGTGTCTTGTTAGAACCCCGGCAGGCTTCTCTTGGACGGCGGACCCTGCCGCATCGCCCTCCACTGTGTCAGATGAACTTGTTCATGACCAGTGATTTGTAGGTCTCGCCATGCACGTTGGGCTTGAGAGTTCCCATGCAATTATAGGAGCGCAATTATTCAAGCAAGCAATTACGGGAAGCAAACATGAGCGTTGCTTGGTGGTCCGTGCCTTTCTGGAGAAGGCAGAGCCTCTGTGTGTTGTCCCCATTTTCTCCTTCACTTCTGCCCAGGGGTCAAGATGTCAGCTCATCTGTCGGCCTCGGCAGCACCTCCGACGGTGCGAATCCCTTCAGAGAATCTTGCAAGCCTCTTGTTTTCCAGTGAACCAGTCTCTGTCCTCCCCACCTCACAGAGCCGCCAGGATCAAGGAGGCACACGGATCAAGTGGCCCGTGAGGAAATACGTGGGGCTGGGGTGGAAGATGGAATTGAGGGGTGGGGTGTGGAGAGACCGGCGAGGAACTGGAGTTTTCTAGTGTGTCTTCAGAGTTGTTAGATAACAAACCGCTCTTAAAAAGCGTAAATTCAAAGCAGAGTACAGCGTGATGGACAAAATACACTCCTGTTCTTAAGGAAAATATAAAATGCTGAGACCTCTACCCCCACATTTCTAAAAGGCATGTGGCTCACGCACTGTCTAAGAGAAGTGGTCTGAGGACTTGCCCTGACACCTGGTCACATGACCTTTCCCCTGCACCCCAGCTTTCCAGAGGGGATTCGCTCCCCGGGCTTTGAAAGGTGCAGGCTCCTTTCTGAATTTCATTTCCAGTTCAGAGCTCTTGTTGGCTGCATCATCTGCCGGAAACAAGCTACTGAGCAAGGTGATGTCCACGCGTCGGGGCCTCTGGTCTGCAGACCAGACACGTCTCCTGGCCGCCTGTCTACGCAGTCAGCCCCGGGGACTCCTGACACACTCCCTGCGCCGGACTGAGATCCCTCCTTTCCTGCCCTGTTCCCGGCTTTGCTGCCCCAGAGTTTTGCTTTCACCATTTCCAAACCATCTCCAGCGGCCGCTCGGTTCCCGGCTACGCGTCAAGTGGATGGAGCACACGCAGCAGGAAGTAGCCTTTGGGGAGAAGTGTTATTTTGTTGGGATGGAGCTTAAGCTAAAACGGCTTAGAGGGAAAACTGGTGAGCAACCACAGTTCTCTGCTTCTTGTGCAGAACAGCTGGGAGGAATCAGCTCCTTCTCCAAGCGCGGTTGCTGCTGGCCAGCTGGCACAGGGCGCGCAGCGCAGGAGAGCCAGCTACTTAGCAGCTGTATCGCCGCGAATCCATCTGGAGCACACAGCATATGCCAAACCCCCAAGTAGGTGGGGAGGGCATCCCTTGAAAAGGAGATTTTCAAAGCCACAGAGAAAAGGCATTTTCCCCTATCGTGTACATGCTTTGATCTCATATTCTCATGCTCTCCCCCCCCCCACCCAATTTGGACTCCCCATATCCTTTAGAATTGATACAAAATCGTAATGGAGCCGTTTACTCGGTCAGCTTCAGGAAATCATTTTTCAGGTAACTGTACAGAAACTGAACACCTGTATCCATTTTTTTTAAAGAGCCATGTAATCATTTAATTTGGAAAAAAGCTCTTACGATGTTCAAAAATCATTACTGAGATCTTCGCATGGCATCATAAGGCCACGGTTTGAACTGACTTTGACAAAAGCACAGAATAAGTACCTTCAGGAAATAGTCCAAGATTTTCTTCATCTTCGTAATTTTAGAAGTTCATAATCGACAGTTAAGGAACACCATATCCCAGCAAGCTCCTCCAGGCCTCTTCTTTCCTGTCCAAGGTCACGGGAGACCGTGAGAACTGGACTGTGGGCAGTCTGAACAGATACTCCGTTTTATAAAAGGAGATGCTCGTCTAAGTAAATGCGGACGCTAGAATGAAGACTGTTTAGAGTAGTCAATCACTCACAGAAATTATTTCCTGCTGGAAACGAGAGGAAAGCATTTTCCCACTCTTTGGTGGACATCTCAAAATACAGATGGCCACGGGCAACGGACGAGGGAATGCAGAAGGGCTGCCAGTGCCACTCGGAGATGGTCCAGCCGCCCTCTGACCCGGGGTCCAGCTGCCCTGGGCAGGCAGTGCCCTCGGGCACACGTTCGCCCTGCTCTATCCCCTGGTGCCGACCTCACTGCGGTCCTGGCAGAGCTGATGAAAGGGCTAGATCTTCATTGTGCTTGCCCCCGTATCCACATTTTACTTTGATTTCTGAGTTTTCCCTCCATTCCCTCTACTGTTTTATATTTACATACCACTTTCCTGTTTAAAAAGTGCCTATTCAGGGGCGCCTGGGTGACTCAGTGGGTTAAACATCCGACTTTGGCTCACGTCATGATCTCACGGTTTGTGGGTTTGAGCCCCTGCATCGGGCTCCGTGCTGACAGCTCAGAGCCTGGAGCTTGTTTCAGATTCTGTCTCCCCCTCTCTCTGCCTCTCCCCCACTCCCATTTTGTCTCTCTCTCTCTCTTTCAAAAATAAACAAAGTAAATAAACATTAAATTAAAAAGATAAAAAGTGCCTATTCATAAAATATTTCATTTAAAGAAACGTTCAGTACAGAAAATGGTGGTGTCCTTTGGAAAGAGACACATGCTGGAACAGAACTGACCTTGTCATCACCGTTTGGTGGCAGGTTTTATCCAAAATACAGCCAAGGGGCCACGTGACATGGTCTTTGCATGGAGTGGTGTTGGAGAAGGAGCCCCATGTGGGGTGGAGCAGTAAATAAAAAGGAATCCTAATTTTTACTTTTATTTTCAAAGAACATTAAAAGGAATTCATTTTGCAACTTTCAGCAACAGTCTCATAAACTCGTTTGCTCCATCTTCCAATTGTTTACTCGTTCTCTGGATTCTGAATCACAAAGTATCTAGATTGGCAGAATACTTTGCTGACATCATAGATGCAACGTGTATGTGTGTGAAGGGGTGCAAGCATGTGGTATATGTTCATATAAAATACACACGCGGATGTATCACTCAGAGTGAATACGCGTATATACACATATACATATACAGATAGACCCATACACATGCACATCTGCTAGACTCACACATATACAATGCCCATGAATATAGAATGACAACACATTCAAAAACACACACGCAACAAGATATGCAGATATATGCTTCAGTTTAAGCATAGATAAGCATATAAAAGAAGACTGGAAGTAATCTTAGCAACACATACTTGGGTTTTTTGTTTTTTATTATTTTTTAAAATGTTTTATTTATTTCTGAGAGAGAGAGAGAGGCAGCGTGATCAGGGGAGGGTCAAAGAGAGAGAGAGAGACACAGAATCCAAAGCAGGCTCCAGGCTGTCAGCACAGAGCCGACGTGAGGCTCGAATCCACGAACTGTGAGATCATGACCTGAGCCGAAGTCAGATGCTCAACTGACTGAGCCACCCAGGCGCCCCACATACTTGTTATTTATCGTAGGATGGTAGAATCATAGATAATGTAATTTCCATTTCAATTTACTCCCCCAAAAGTCTATAATGAATACATTAAAAACATGCCCCAAATAACATTATTGCCCATGGCAGAGGTATAGTGTTTATCCTAAACATGAATCACCAGAGTTCAGGGAATCCAGAGGAATTTATCGATNCATACTTGTTATTTATTGTAGGATGGTAGAATCATAGATAACGTAATTTCCATTTCAATTTACTCCCCCAAAAGTCTATAATGAATACATTAAAAACATGCCCCAAATAACATTATTGCCCATGGCAGAGGTATAGTGTTTATCCTAAACATGAATCACCAGAGTTCAGGGAATCCAGAGGAATTTATCGATATGATCATTTGGGTCAGTAGAGCTGCAAATGTGGGAAGTGTCCCCTAACGTGTCTGGAGAGGACATCATGTGACATACAGAAGCGACAGTGACAGTCGTTGCAACAGGGGTATCTGTGTCTACGGGGCTGCCCTAATTAACCATTTACACCACAGGGTGACCGAACAATTGTGGTGTTAGTTAAGCAACTGTGATTTTTCTCTCCAGTTCTGGAGCCCGGAAGCAGAAGGTCAAGGTGTGAGCAGGGTCAGGTTCTGGTGTGAGATCTCCTCCTGGCTTCCAGACAGCTGCTTTCTTGCTGTGTCCTCACAATGGCAGAGATAGAGATCCCCAGAGAGTGCTCCCATGTCTCTCCGTGGAAAGGAGCCCTAAACCTGTCATGAACACTCCACCCTCTGACCTCTGACCGCATCTAACCTTCATTGCCTCCCTAAGACCCCCATCTCCAAATACCATCACGTAGGGGGTTTAGGCTTCATCATAAGAATTTTGGGGAGGACACGGGCATCCAGTCCATAACAGAGGCCATCCGTCATTCTTTTCCAGTAAGGATTCCTGACTTATGAAATGCTTGGTGGGGATTTTAGGGACACACAGCTTGGTCTCAGTCCCAGAATACTGAGGTGGCCACATTGCACTGGCCAGGAGACTCACATACAGGGAGCACACATGCCCTGTGGTGAGAGGTCGTATTATTCCAGAACCGGCAAGCACCCCTTCAACCCTCTATGTTATTTTCAATTCGGGGCAGATGATAGGAAAAAGAGGCCTACACAGAAATTAAAAGAAAAACAAATTCAAAACAGATGTCAGGAAATACTTTGCTCCCCCAAGGAGGTAAAAAAATAGATGAGAGGAATATTTAAACAAGGCAGTTTACTGAACTGAGAAACTGGGATCATCATTTAAAAGCCAGTCCTGGGTTCAGGGCTGTGGGTTGGGGCGGGCCCGCCGACTTTAGAACAAGAAGCATGGCCTTCTGTGGCCGAAGACAAGCCCAGTGTGTGTCAGCCCCATTGCTTACTCCGTCTGACCCCCGGGGTTCCGTCTCTCCTTGGGTGTGTGAAAAGTTGTGTTCAAGTTGTGTTTAGGAGGCAAGAAATACATGTGTTAGCAGGAAACAAATCTGTCTTGCAGACCAAGATGGTGGTGCATTCCATTAGGTTGGGAGTCCCCGTCACCTGCATTTCCTCTTCTGACTCCACCACAGGGACAGAGCTACCCAGATGAAGGTCTCAGAGCTGGTTTCTGAATGACTCCGGGCAGGGTTTACAGAGCAGAATTTCCCGAGTGAATTTCGCTGGGTGAGGTCCTCCTCCCGCTGCCTGTTTCACAAGCTGTAGCTCCCAGAGTGAGAGTAGCGTGGGTTGAGAAGCTAAGGAAAGTGTTGAACCAAGAAAATGGTTTTATTTTAGAAAGTCGGGTCCAAGAAAGCCAAACATTTCTAAGCTCCTCAGACACATCATTGTGAGTGCCTTCACCTCTGCATCAGATCACTCCTCAAAATGGCTCGAGACGTTAGGCTGCCTCCAAATGATGGATAAGTCGAGTAAGACTTTAGAGATGGGAGAGTTTGATAAATTCTGCATGAAATTAAAGAAGAAGAAGAAGAAGAAGAAGAAGAAGAAGAAGCAGCAGAAGAAGGAGAAGAAGAAAACTTAGTCCCTGACGTGACAATGTTCACAGCGTAGCAGAAACTCAGTAGAGCTCTTTAGGCACACAACACTGGGTCCTGGCAGAATTTCAGCATCTCAAAATGCTGTATTCTTCACTGACGTGGTCCCAGAGTTTAGCAGGAAACTTGGCATGTAGTAAGTGCTCTGTAACTCACATTGAAGGAATTAATAGTCCATGATTTTAGTCTTTGTTCAGATTACTTCTGCTTTTCTTTGCTTTTCTTTTTTTCTTTTCTTTTCATGCAGCACACTATTATTTGATACATGTAGCATCCATTTAAACACCTTTTCTGGAAGTATTCCCAAACAGATTCCTTCTTCCACCACCCCCACTGCACAAAGAATTTGTGGTTCCCTCTTTTGAGCTACCATAAACCTTTGGACATGCAATTACAGTATTGCATTGTGATGATGTGTCTGTTTGTGTTGCTCCATCAAAGAAAGCACCTACTGTCTGGGATAAGAATGCACTATTGCATTGTTTATCTTTGAACCGGAGCACATTTCCTAGAATAGAGGTAATAGCCGAATAAAGTTTATTGAACTGAAGTGATCTGGGAAGTGTCCTGGTTTGGGTTCACTCGAAAAGGGAACTTGAGATAAGATCTTGGGTGCAAGTGATCTGTTTGGAAGATGATTCCAAGAGTGAGGGGAATGGGAAGAAAAAAGTCAATAAAGTGTGTGTCATTGAAAAAGCCAATAAAAAGTGGTTATCCCTGTGAGCAATGGGGCTCAAATCCTCTGGAGACCCACCAAGAAGGAGCATCTCGTGGAGCCCAGAACTGTCCTCTGAAGGAAGGTAGGTTGGGGCGTCTATCTACCCATCCCTCCATCCACCAGTAATGGTTGTTCGGGGAACCACACCCCCAATTTCTTGGATGTCTGGACTGGGCGAACTCCTAGGGCTTTGGAGGAAGCATAGAGGTGAAGGAAAGAAAGAAAGAAAGAAAGAAAGAAAGAAAGAAAGAAAGAAAGAAAGAAAGAAAGANTTAGGGCTTTGGAGGAAGCATAGAGGTAAAGAAAGAAAGAAAGAAAGAAAGAAAAGAAAGAAAGAAAGAAAGAAAGAAAGAAAGAGAGAAAGAAAGAAAGAAAGAAAGAAAGAAAGAGAGAAAGAAAGAAAGAAAGAAAGAAAGAAAGAGAGAAAGAAAGAAAGAAAGAAAGAAAGAAAAGAAAAGAGAAAAGAAAAGAAAAGAAAAGAAAAGAAAAGAAAAAAGAAGTCACCCAGGGCTGACTGTGGAAGGAAGCTGTCAGAAAGCAGGGATCTGTCCATCCAGCTGCAGCTGAAGCCAGAGGTGTGCAGAAGAGATGTGGCGTGGAGTGTGCTAGGGTCCGCTCAACTCCCAACGAGAGCTTGTTGAATGGACAAACCAAGGGATGAGTGAGAGAGAAGCCTGGAGAAGGTTGTGGGTGGAAGGGCAGGCTGTGTCCAGCTACCATCCTGTGATGAGCAGAGAGGGATGCATTTCCTGGATGTGTCCAGTGGTCTCTTCCTGCCCCCCCCCCAAGACTGACATGACAGCTACCTCTGTAGAGGGTCATAGGGTAAGAAAACGCAGAGTCCCAAGCAGATTGACAACTATGTATGCGTGCTTTCCCGAGACAGGAAGAAACAATGGGACATGGGACATCTTTCCTCAAAGACCTTCCAAGGGCCTGCTTGAATGCTTTATGTTTTCATAGGCTTTATAAGTTCCCATATTCATAACTATCTGACCCCTGGGATCGCCTATGAAGTTGTAGAACTAGTATAAGATTCTGTGTTATAATCTGTCTTGGGTCTTTGAAAACCCTTAGATATTTATTTAGAAATCCTAATCACATTCCCCTCACTTGGACCAGAGTTCGTCTTACAGGTAGGAAATATCAGACACAGAGATGAAAAGATTCCTGATTCCTGATCATGAAAAAAACAAATTTCCTGACTTTGAACTTTAGCACCATCAACTAAATTCAACAACGCTCCTGAGTCAAGCAAGCAAATTCGTGCGTGTAAGACAATGCAAAGAAACTTGCTGAAAAGGGCCAATGAAAATTTTGACAAGAATGGAATTCTCTGGAAAATTGATGGCCCCTTTGTGGCAGACTTTTGTCAGATGATTTTACTTGTAGACTACTTTTGCCCTTATATTACATTTGACTTTGCAGTGAGAGGAAACTTGATATTTTACTTGGTAGAGGATTAACCTGATTTAGAATTTGAAGATTGGGATTACACAAAAGACAGTGAGTAATCTTTAAACAAGAGAGGATCTCAACGATTTTGGAATGTTTTCCAGCTGGAGATATAATGTTACATTTTTAAAATAAAATATTGTGTTTTTTACAAGAAATAATAAGACTAGTACATGCTGACTATCTTCGGGTTGAATGGGAAACAAATGAAAATTGACATGATTAAGTAAGAACACGTCCTATTCCGGAAGAATACTATATAACAAGGACCCACTCATGCTATGACATTGAGTCACTTTGGGCTCACTAGTGACTCAAACCTAATACTTGGGACATCAGTGAACAAAAAGACCTTGTTTATTTCCCAGGAAGTAGGGAATGCAATGTATGGGGAATAGTAGGTAATTCTGGAAGTTTGTCTTTGAGAACATCTTCACAAGCCCACTGAATGAGACCAGCTTTATTGGTGGGCAATTTCAATTGTATCTGATCATACCCTCAGTGGTGACCTTCTCATGGATAAACCCAAGCTGTATAAATAATGATGCACTAGGTAATAAAGATTAAAGCTATTTAGAAAAGATAAATTCTGTTGTATTAGAACAGAAGAGTCAATAATTTATTTGGTCTGAAACTCATTCTGCATACCTGAAGAAGCCAAAGAGGGTTGACCAGGGACTTGATATTTACCCTGTTCTTAAGAAAAGAAGACCGTGAGAAGACGCTGGTAAAGGAGTATTGAGTTATTCAAATTGACGTGAAATCAAGATACAAAGGGCTGTGAGGGTTCATTCTCCCCTGAAGGCTGGGAAGACCCATCCAGGAACCCTCCTGGTCCTGGCCTTAAATGGGCAAGAGGGGAAAAAAATGAATGATCCTTTTAAGGAATCACAGTCTGTCAGGATTCGAAGGGGCCTCAGTATTCAAGTTTAACTGGTCATGTGGAACTTATGACCTTCCTATAATATCCTTATCAATGGTCTTTGGGTGTGTGCTTTAGTTTAAGTCCTATTGAAGACTCTCATACCTCCTAAGACTGTTTCTTCTGTATTCAGATGGGTGATTTCTCTGACGGTTTCCAACTCCTTGAGTATTTCCCAGTATATGTCTAGATATTCATCAAATGTAGTCTTAGGACATTTCAGAAGTTATCTTAAAGTACAGAGCATTAAGTTCTCCGTTAAATAAATTATGCCAACTCTTAATGCAGCTGAAGAGCAAATCGATCACACTGGAGAGGGTTTGGCAGTCAGTCACATGGCACTGTTGATTTATAAAAAACTTAATCTACCTACGACCTCACATGGCTTTTTTATGCCTCCTACCACTGGGGCATCAATTCTCGATGGCCTTCTCATAGAAAAAGTTTTAAAAATAGAATGCTGTCTAATAGTTTCGAATCCGGCGGGCAGTGTTACCACAGTTGGGGTAGATTCTACGGCTTGCATAGGCCTCTTTCTGCCCTCCCTGGTCTGCCACACCAGCATGATATGGCTGGAATGTGGCAGGGGCCCGCGTCTGTCCTCTGCCCTGTGCTGTGATACCTTTGTGATGAGTCGTTGTCCCGCATGTCTTCAGAGCTGTGGTTCTCAACCCAGGACGATATTGTCCCCCAGGTGACATTTGGCAATGTCTGAAGACATTTTTGGGTGCCACAACAGGGGTGGGCATGGAACCGGCACCCAGAGGGTGGAGGCCAAGGATGCTGCTAATATCTTGCAGTGCACAGGCCGGCCCCCAGCACAGTGCCTCCTGCAGCCCACAGCATCAGCACTGTGGAGTTCAAACCCCCGATGCTGCTCATTTTTATCGTCAATGATATCAATGAAATGCGCTCCTGTGTGCCTTGCGATATGTAAAAGATGGATTTAGTCCTTGACCTCAGGGTTTATGCTCTAAAACAGTTAATTCCTATCAGTGAGGTGCAGAATGTATTGGGGGAGAGCACACGAATAAACACGAATATGTTTGTTGCTGTGTTTCACGCTGACACATTCAAAAGGAAGGTCTGTGACCTCACGCTGGTCAGAGTGGCTAAAATGAACAAATCAGAAGACTATAGATGCTGGCGAGGATGTAGAAAAACAGGCACCCTCTTACACTGTGGGTGGGAATGTAAACTGGTGCAGCCCCTCTGGAAAACAGTGTGGAGGTTCCTCAGGAAACTAACAATAGAACTCCCCTATGACCCAGCAACAGCACTGCTAGGAATTTACCCAAGGGATAGAGGAGTNATTTAAAAAAACAAAATACAAAAACAAAAGGAAGGGCTGTGGCAATCTCTTCTGAGAGACACGCTGTCAGAAAGTTCTTAGTTCGATTCACAAGTAAACCCAGACAAGTAACAATTGTGAATCCAAATGTGAGTCATAAGTGCTGGTTTCTATACTGTGGATTCTAACTATTATAATTTATAGGACTCAAGTGTATATAGCTCAGCTCCCCTCCACCCCTGCTTTTTTTTTTTTTACTCATGTAACATTAATTGCAACTTCAGAGAGATAAAGCTTCCTGTAAGCCTCCACCACATCCTTTATTTTATTCTTTAATATGAATTCACCAAAGCAGTTTCAAATTTCAGGTTATCTGACTTCTCTCTCAGATCCAGTGTGATTTACACCTTAGGTAGCTCCTATAAAAATGAATGCGTTCTGAGGAAAAGGTAATTAATTATTCAATGTGATAGATAACCTTGATGGATTTGTGAAGTACCTTGATGTTCTCTATCTTTCCCAGTGGTACCTATTTTTATTGCAGTGTTTTCCCTCCAAATTTAAAAATTTGAGGGAAGCCCTCGATGCATTCCTTGATAACTGGTCTACCTCTTCTATAAGCTCTCCCTCCTGTAGCTCTCCATTCAAGCCCTTCTCACTGTGTTCATGTTTAGACCAAAGAAGCAGTGAATGTGGACCTTATTTCAGGAAATTTTAGGATTGAAGTGATCAGGAGAACCAGTAAGGAGTACATTTTTTTAAATTTTTAAGTGTATTTTTTTTTTTTACAAATAGTTTATTGTCAAATTAGTTTCCACATAAGTGTATTTATTTTTTAAGAAAGAAAAAGTGTGTGAGTGGGGCATGGACAGATGGGGAAGGACAGAATATCTGAAGCAGGCTCTGTGCTGACAGCAGCGAGCCTGATGTGGGGCTCGAACTCATGAACTGTGAGATCATGACCTGAGCTGAAGTCGGATGCTTAAAGGACTGAGCCACCCCAGTACCCCAGGGGTGACTGGTTTTAATGGTGAGAATGACAATTATGGTGACTCATGATTGGGAAGTGTTGGTAGAGTTGGAGATGCTTAACAAGCAGTAAGAAGAAAGAAAGGGGTGGAATCCTTCCCGGGTGAAGGTGGGGGGGGTGGGGAGTCTGAGTTTGCAAGAGGGCTTCACTTCTATCGTACCAGGAATGAAAAATGAACATGGATTCAGATACCTATAAATTAATGGGCCTGGTCTTTGGATGTTGGAAGAGTTCACCTCTTTCTTAATATTTTTCTTTTCCGTCTAGGAGATGATGACGTTGTCTGCTGAGAGTCCGGAGCTAATTATGAGGAGAAGCATATCTGAGTGACAGGGAAGAATATAAGAGACAGCATTTGGCCTTGAAAAGCTTTCCATTTCTATTGAAATTTAGCAAACAAGCAAAAGAACACTTGATAACATCAAACAAGGCTGCATTTTAAAGACTCACTCAGGGTGGCAATCACCTCTCCGATTACTGTGTTTGCTGAAGATACAGCAGAGATTTGGGGTGAACCCAAGAGTCATGTAGGAGGTAGAGACCACAGAGTATTATGTCGCCGATCGGAAAGGTGGGGGGCTGTGAAGTTAGGGAATGTAGAAGCTCTGGGTCTGATCTGACTAACGGCTCCAGCTTGGGAAAGCTGTGTGACTTGTAAGTGAAGACGTCCCACTTCACAGTTGGGGCTGAACCTTAGAAGAGAGGTCTGGGTGGAAAGCAGGTCAGGGAGCTTGCATGAGAGGTCATGGGATTACACCAAAGCAACCCTTTTTTGTAAGACACATATTGAGGCAAAGGGGCCAGCACAGGAGGCAGAGATATGTGGAAAGTGGGGAGGGTGTAGAAATATGGAAAGAAAGAGAACGGGCCGCCTCGTGGTGAGCCATCGGCTGTGTGTAGCCAACGTATTACTTGTTTGTTTTCTTCCTGTTAAAGAAAACACAAAAATTTGTTAAGCTGTAGGCTCTACAGAACCGAGATCAGCCCCTGGTCTTTATCATTGCTCGTGAAAAGAGATTGATGGACGTAACATTTGTATTTAAGAAAATCATTAAGCGGGGCGCCTGGGTGGCTCAGTCAGTTGAGCGTCTGACTTTAGCTCAGGTCATGATCTCTCGGTTTGTGAGTTCATGGCCCACATGGGGCTCTGTGCTGACAGCTTGGATCCTGCAGCCTGTCTTGAATTTTGTGTCTCCCTCTCTCTCTGCCCTTTCCTCTCTCTCTCTCTCTCTCTCTCTCTCAAAAAAAAAAGAAAATTAAAAAAAATTTTTAAAGAAAATCATTAAGCATGACTTTGCGATGTATAATACAGTGTAAATTTAGTTTGATTCAATAAATTGTTTTTTCTCATCTTCTAGAAAGCACTTGGTTAAAGACAGTGGCCTATGTCTTAAATATTAAGAAGTACCTTATACATCCTGTGGTCACCTAATGTCCCTCTTATGGTGTCAAGATGGCACAGGGAGGTAATAACATTCACTCCAATTTATCATCGGAGGCATGTGTCTTTCAGTCAGCTAACACAAGCAATATGTATGGGTTGTGACTAGTTTAAAATGAAAACCTCTAAAAGTAAAGCTGCACAGGTGGGCAGCAAAATATTGCAGGGTAAAGATGTGAGCTACTTTCTTTCCTTAAGAACACACTTGGAAGTCAGTCCTTAGAGTCCCACGCTCGCAGGTTAGATCGCATGGTGAAAATCAAGACTGGGTGGCAAGTTTCGTTTGTCAGAAACAAATTAATGCATATTCCAAGCAGCAATGCACAATGTGAAGAATGTTCCTTTTGTGGTTCATTTCAGGAGAGCACTCTAAAGATTGGGAAACTAAACAACTTATTGTTTGACATTTGCAAGAAGGACGTAGGCTGAAGTAGTTTTTTTTTTTTTTTTTTTGACCTTTTCAACCTTGTACATCAGGTTGCTTGGGCATACCTGTCTGCATTTGAGCAGATGCACCAGGAAAGAGTCAAGAAACTCGCTCCCCACAGTGTCTGGGTCTGGGTCCTCTGAGGTCTGGGTGCAGCCCTGTACCCCCCGCAGAGCACAGCAAGCATGAACGTGGCTCACTGGGCTTCAGGTGACCCCGGAGGAGTAGCCAGAGACCTCCCCCTGGATGGAGACGGGGGTAAGGAAGAGTAGTGCAGTTAGCCTGGGCTGCCATCACAGACTATCACAGGACAGATAATTATTTCTCACAGTTCTGGAAGCTGGGAGTCTGAGATCAGGATGTCACCATCTAGGGGGCTCTGGTGGCTCCTCTTCCAGGCTTGTAGATGGCAGCCTTCTCATCTTGTGCTCCACGTGGAGAGAGCGCTCTGGTCTCTCTTTCTCTTCTGGTAAGGGCACCTCTTCTGTCACCTCCCAAAGGCATCATCTCCTAATATCATCCCAAGTGGGGGAGGGCTACCAACATGTGGGTCTGGGGGACACGAACACGCGATCCATAACAAGAAGACCAGAAGCAAGAAAGAACAGAGCACCTCTGAACCTGGCACCATCTGTTCATACACAGTAGTACTCCGTTACATTTGTTTGTTTATGTATGGATGTATGTATTTGTTATTTTTTAAAAATTTATTTTGGAAAGAAAGTGAGTGGTGGAAAGGCAGAGAGAGAGAGATGGGGATAGAGTTTTGCTCTGACAGCGGCAAGCCCAAGGGAGGGCTCGAACTCATAAACTGAGATCGTGATCTGAGCCAAAATAGGATGCTTAACAGACTGAGCTACCCAGGTGCCCCCAACATTATTTCATTTTAATTTAAAAATTCTATTGTTTTGTCTTTCAGTTTTTCCTCTCTAGTTTTCTTTTCTTCCCTCCCTCCCTCTCTCTTTCTCTCTCCTTTTCTTCCTTCCTTATTCACTTCCTTCTTTCCTTCCTTCCTTCCTTCCTCTTTTGTGAAGCATTGTACAGTTCAGTTCAGCTGCTGTTGGCATCAACAATGGACAATGGATGGACTAAAATTTGCTTAGCTTTTGTTTTTCCTGAGGTGAAACCCATTAATGACAAATGGGCTTCAGGGAGCCCTTTACCCAACCATACCTTAATTTGTAATTTTCTATTTTTAACTTAGGAAAAAAAACCCTCTATGCAGACAATTCAATATAAATGAGACAATTATTTCCTATTAAAAAGATGAAAGTTTAAGGATAAAAGAATACGAGCATGTCAAATTAGAAACAAGGGTATGTAATGTTCTTAAAAAGCATTGTATCAGATGTTCCATAGAACAAACCTGAGGATGCGTGAGACCTGGGGAATAATAGTTACTCATAATTAATGTCTCCATAATGAAGGTTGTAGCTGCATCCTTAAAAGATGTGACCATCCAATACTGTAAATAGTTCTCCTAAAAAACACATGTGCATGTTTCTTTATGGAAGGCCCATGTTGGCCAAACCATATGCCAAAACACAGATGCCTGACCATTCATAAAACTGAAAAACAGGCATTTAAAATCATTTAGTGTACATTGGCATAGAAAGTCTGATAAGACGTCTTCCTCTTTCGATCCCTAAATGTTTGGCAGATTTCTTCATGTGTCCTCAGTATTGATATTGATCAGACAATTCTCTGTAATATGGCAGATTATTAAATCTTGGGGCCACCCGGCATAATTTATGTGCCCATAGTGTGCAATATTGGAATCAGAGTCGATACTTAAGATATTCTTGGATGTGGGGCAGAGAGGAATGGCTAATCCCCTGTTCTTGTGGAAAGGCTCTGTTTTTTTCTTCAGTTTGGGATAGGTCCAGATATGCAGAGTCTGATGGTGCAGTTTGTCTATTTCAGTCTCTGACTTTGGAAACTCCTCTCATTGCCTTGGCATTGTGGAATTTCTGGAGCCTGCTTCACAGAAATTGTTTGTCTTTATGCCTTTCCCCATCTCTGCTCCTCACTATTTTATTCACGTGTGTGTCCTGCTAAAAAGAAAACAACCAAAATAAAATATGATATTTGAGATTGGCAATATTGGACTCTTTAAAGAAATAAAGCCTTTAACTACCCGTTGATGAAGCAGCCTTATTCTGTAGGTTTGTGTGACCACTGTCTCAGCACAACAAGCATAATAATAAGCATAATTAACAAATAATGGGTAAATAATGAATGACTAAATTGAACCACCTGGGCACCAAAATAGCCATGTTCCTAACCATTCCCCACCCCAGACTTGCTCTTCCCAATGTCTTTCCATTCCAGTTAATGGCAACTCCTTCTTTTCAATGGCTTAGGACTAAAACTCTGGAATTGTCTTTGACCCGCCATTTCTTGCACACCTCAACAGCAAAACTGTCAACCTCACCTTCACAGTATCCGGGGCCTGATCTCACCACGCCATTTGTACCACACTGGTCTTGGCCGCCATTACCCCTTTGCTGACATGATACAGCCTCGCAGCTCCTGTCTGGCTTCCACCCCTGCCTTCTAGAATACACGCTCAGTAGATGGTCCTTTGCCTAAGGAGGTGGAGTCACTCTCTGAGATTTCTCACACCAATTCACATAAGAGCCAGAGCCTTTAAAGTCGCCCATCTCTTCAAGGTCTGCCTCCAGCGCCCCCACATTGCTGCCCTCACCCCCTTCTCCCCCAGATCTTGCTCACTCCTCTCCAACTACACGGGTCCCTCCCGGTTCTTCTGATGCACTGGGCACGGGCTCAGCTCAGGCCCTTTGCAGTGGCTGGCTTGTTTTGTCTGTTTTGTTTTTTGTTTTTTGTTTTTAAATCTGGAGTGTTCTTCCCTCTTCTGTCATTTAGGGCTTGCTATTTCACCTCTTCCTGCTTGGTTGTAGAATGTACATTCTACGAAGGCAGGGATTGCCATGTGTTTTATTCACTGTGCCAATTAGGAAAAAGTGCTGGCACATGTACAGAACCCCCCACAATACTGGTGGAATGAATGATTGATAGCAAACATTTCTAAACTTTGCTCTCAAACGCCTTGGTAATCCTATTTTCGATTCCCTACCGTACGGCTCCATGTGCAGTACTTAGAGTCTCCCCGACCCTGTCACCCATCTCTGCCCGGCAGGCTCAGTCCCGCCGCTCCTTCTCCGTCCAGCTCTCTAATCCCAGCTGCCAGAAGTGTTTTACTCTCTTTCTGATGCTTCTTGACACCATGTCACACCTTGGTTTTGTGCCTTGACTTACATGTATGTTATATTCCTCCAAAGCAAGGATATCTCTTATCCACCCCCTGGTGCATATTGTTATTACTATTGCTAAATTAACCCTTGTTGACTGGCTAAAGGAAGACATGAATAAAGGGGAAAAATGAATGAAGGAAAAATACTTTGCTCTTTAGCGAATAGGAAGAGCAGACAAAATCTGGAAAGGATTTCTTTACGGGTTTATTAGCAATATCCCGAATACACTTGACGGATTAGCCTGCTGATACTTTTTAATCATACGCATCTTGGGTGCCTTTTCATTTGATTGAACTTCTTTTGGAAGATATTTTATTGAAAACTGATATTATCAAAGCTAAGAGCCACATTTTAAAGACGAAACTCCCCCTTTCTTCCTGCTCTGATCATGATTCTTCTTTTTTCCTGTTGGAAGTTAAATTTTGCATGACCTTTTGTTTTATTACCTTTAATTCTCTTCAAGGTAAGTAAGTCAAACTTAAAGAAGTATTCTAAACAAAGCTAACACCACCGTCACCTTGCCCTGAAAGGAGACACATTTTTTTACATCCTAATTCAGGTGCTTACTACAAATTTTATTTTTGATAATAATTTAATAACAGGAATTTATATAACCCATAATTAGACTACTCCAAAAAATGGAATAATATCTTAGCTATTGCAACAGCAAAGTTTTGATATTCAATAAACATAACTATGCAAATTCCGGCTGGACAAATTCTCCCAGATTTTACAAAGTTAGGTGGAAGTTTATAAGGTGTTTATTATGTGTATGAGTGTCTGTATCTCTGTGGTGGGTTTACATATAAAACACCTATTAAAATGATATAGCTATCCAGAATCCATCCATGTTAAAAAAAAAAAGTAAGAAGCTTAGTGTACTGCAATGAGCTCACACCTAAAAATCAGAAGACATTGGGTCTTACGTAATATTTATGTAAGTGAAACTATTTACGAAATGTCTATTTTGTACTAAGTGGCTTGCACGTGTAGTGTCTTAATCCTGCCAACATATGTGGGAAACAAACACTGCTGTCCCATTTTGCAGCGTCGGAAACAGGCACAAAGACTAAATGACATTGATGATGATAAATACCGGGAGAGAGGCCACCGAGCTGGTAAACGCCCTCGTGACTCTAATGGCCATGTTCTCAGTTTCTCTACCTGTAAACCAGGGACAGGCATAGCTGTTCTGTTATCTCACCTTTGATTTGTGGTGGAATTTTCATGCAATTCAGTAAACGATACCAGTTCGAATAACTCTGCTATGGTTGCGTTTTAAAACCTTAAGTATCATAATGCCCGTATTCCAATTTGAGTTATTATGTCGTACAATTACTTTTCATTAGGAGTAGTGCTGCTCTTATTATCCTCAGCTCAAACAACCCTTTCCTGACTGCTAATTCCTCTTTCCGTTAGAATTCCTCACACCCATTGATATTTCCCATCCCGGACGGTTTGCCTCTTCGAGGGAAAGAACTGCACATTTGTCACCTTTCTGAGTCTTCCCGGAACGCTCAGTTCCCACATGCGCCTGTGGTATCTGCTGGCATGGGCTTGATCTCAAACTTTTCCTTGGTTTATGTCTTCAGAATTTACTTAATTCCTTTAATGTCCAAGTTGACCATCAGTAAAGAAATGTCACCCAGTGGCCTGGTCCTGACTCTACGCTATAGCTCTGGTTCTTCCAGTTCTTTCAGACTTTTTGGCTGAGTGCGTTCAGGGTGAAATGAAAGAATATTTTCCTCATATCCTCTGACTGTTCCTGCTTTTACAAAACGTGATTAAAATCGTTATTGAAAATATAGGATTTAACTATTTGCATTTCAAGTGACAAGGATTGTAAGATTTTACTTCTATAAATCAATGATTTTTAACTATTTTAAGTACATTCCCAATATACGGCTTTTTTTTTTTTTTAATATTTGGAAGTAACATTACATACCACCGCTTTGAAGAACTCCTGTTGACAAATGGATCCTTCAGATCCATAGAGGATGGTATTTGTTACCTAGCCACCTGGACTGGAGGGAAGACTTCAACTTCTGAACTCTGTCCCCAGCCTTCGTCTCCACCTCACCCGCTAAGATGGGTAGGAGGCTACGGAGGGGCTTGCGGGCTCAGCCCTCCGAGGGGGGAAGCCAGGTGCTCATCCAGCTGTGACACAGCTGCGGAACCTCCCAACCTCAGCTAATGGGGGCACGTGAGCTGTCTTGAAATAATCACAATTTTACCCTCTTGCAGGAGCCTCCACAGCTGAGTTTACACTTGACCTTGGACCAAGTCCTTCTTCATGGCTCTCATGCATGGACAGAGACAGGGCATGCTCCAGCAAAATCGCAGTGATGATGCTAATCCTCGTACGAAGCACACCGCGTGACAGGATGTGACTTGGTAAGGTCTGTATAAAACCAAGAATGAGAGACAGAAACTGTGTCTAATGTTTCTTTGGCTATTTCTCCATTTTCAGCATAGAATTCATAATGGACTCTCTGACCTTTCAACCCATGCATTGTTGATAGTGTAGAGCCATTTTCTATTGTTTGTTTTGTTTCATTTAGAAACCATGGCATCGTTGTTTTGGGAGCATTCGGCCTACCCACCATGTGCCTGACATTAAAGTGACAATTCCAAGGATGTCTGGATGGCTCAGTCAGTTAAGTGTCCAACTTCAGCTCAGGTCATGATCACACGGTTTATGGGCTCAAGCCCTGTGTCAGGCTCTATGCTGATGGCTAGCTCAGAGCCTGGAGCTGCTTCAGATTCTGTGTCTCCCTCTCTCTCTGACCCTCCCCTGCTCACACCATCTCTCAATCTCTCTCTCTCTCTCTCAGAAATAAATAAAAAACACCATTTTTTTTAATTTAAAAATAAATAAATAAATAAAGTGACGATTCTGGGTCTTATGCAGGACAGGGTGATCTAATACCTGGTGTCCACGGCATAGCCTCTGAGCTCTGTGGTAACTTAGTTGGGGAGTGGCTAAGACATTCTCAGAAAGAATTAACCTGGGTGCAATATTGATAGTCCTTTATCATATCTCCATAAACTATACAGCAATAAAACACAATAAAGTCAACCTACTCTTTCAAATATAATTTTAGAAACAATAGAATTCACTGACCAACTATGTCTGAAAATGTTAAAAAAAAAAAAACAGTACTCTTCTCTTGACTTCTTTGATTCATTTTCTCTAGGCTTATATCTTTTACAAACGTGTATAGAAATGTAACTTGCTGAAGGATGTCCATCGTTAGAACATGGACCTCAGTGAATGTCCATGTAATAAGCTGCAGCGAAGACATATGCATTCCGAATCATGGAATGTTACATACAGAAGTAACTATTTGGAACACTAATTCCTGTGCCCAATATAAACTTGTTTCCTTTCTACAAAGGACCAAAAAGTAAAAATTAACATATCAGACAAACACAGCCGGCAAAGTTAGTTCATTTAAATGCAAAATTTAGGGGCGCCTGGGTAGCTCTGTCCGTTAAACGTTCAACTTTGGCTCAGGTCACAATCTCACAGTTCGTAGGTTCGAGCCCTGCATCAGGCTCTGAGCTGTCAGCACAGTTCACACAGCTGTCTGCTGACAGCTCAGAGCCTGGAGCCTGCTTTGGGTTCTGCATCTCTCTCTCTCTCTCTCTCTTTCTCTCTCTGCTTCTGCCCAGCTTGCACTCTGTCTCTCTCTCTCTCTTTATCTCAAAAACAAGTAAAAACATTTAAAGTTTAAATACAAAATTTAAAGTCTGTTCTATGTGTTTGATGCATTTGCTTTGGAAAAATGTGTACTCTACTGTATCCAAGAGCTAGGGAAATATTTCCCAATACAAATACTAAGTAGAATTCCACAAGAAGCAATGCATGAAATTAAATGTGGTTTAATCAGACATACAAATGAAAAAAGAAGAGTTTTGCTTTGGATTGGAGAAGAGACACCAGCCTGAATTATACATAATTTAGAAAATTCATGCTTTCGGCAAACATAGAACACACACATGCACAACAAATGTGCATATCCACACATTCTCACACATATGTGTGTGTACAAGGCAGGCACACACATGTAAACACATATACACACAGCGTACGCCGACACATCAACACGTTAGTTCTAAGTTACCTCTTGGTCAGTAAAAATTGCAAACTGATTTTTCTTTCTCCTGAATTGCTGGCGTTTTTTTTTTTTTAATGATTATTTATTATTGAGAGAGAGAAAGAGTGAGCATGAGCCAGGGAGGGACAGAGAGAGAGAGGAAGGCAGAGGATTCACAGCGGGCTCTGCACTGTCAGCAGAGAGCCCATCATGGGGCTCGAACTCACGAACCTTGAGATCATGACCTGTTCACCTCCTGAGCTACCCAGGCACCCCGCTGATATCTTCCCTTCCATAAGGCCATGCATATGTTCGGCAAATATTAGGGACAGTCAATAAATATTTGTTAACTTTGAATTACTTGAATGGAATGCGTTTAGGATTATACATAGACTTCCTGATTTACGGAAAGCCACTTAAATTTGCAGTAGGGGACGGGACTGAGGAAATAGGTGTTTTATTGTCAAATTTTCTTGCCATCTCTCATATGTTGGTCTTCAACACTGACATAGACGCAGGAATGGTGGACAGAATATTGTCAGGTTGTAAAAGTGTGCCAATTGGTGGCTCCTAAAAATACACCTTTAAAAACCAAAATCATGTGACTATTTTGAATTCTTTGGTCTGTTTTATTGCAGCTTGCCTGGCACAATTTCGGTTTTTCTAGGAAGTCTCCAGTGCAGAAAGGAAACAAGGCTTAGCCTCCTGAGGCTGGAGGAATTGTTACCTTAAAGGAGAATGCATTATTTTGCCCAGTTTGGGAAAAATTACCATGAAAAGAGGACACACTGAAACAATTCTTAGGATTCTGTTGTGCAAATTCCCAAATTTGGCCTACATTCCCACGTAAGGACTTTTATAGAGCCACGTTTCTCTTTCAGAGCTCTCCTTTTTTTATTTTTTCTCATTGAGGAATAAACGACAAAGTGGGCTTCTATTTTCGCTCTTTGGGTTAAACTGGCAGAAGCAGAAAGCGACTGATTTTTCCTGAAGTGCAACACTGTTTGCAGGGAAACGAGGCGTGTGCAGCCCGTGGTATCTAAAGTGATCTTTTCCGGGCAGGATGTTGAAGCCGGAGGTGTGTCCTTCGGCAAGACCTTCCAAAGTGCCGAATCTAAAGTAAATAACATTTCGATATCCTCAGGTAGAGAACCCAGATTTCTGACAGCTTTCCTGGGCAAGGAACAGATCAGCAAAAATAACCAAAATCAAATGGCACACCAGATAAGATTATCACTTAACAGAACTGCGCGCTGGTGACGGTCACTCTCTGTGGGAATGTTTGGTCAACAAGGAAGCCATAAAGGGAACCGGGGGCGCACATAGTTTATTGGTCTCATGGAAACACAGTATTGATCAGACAGGTAATTCCGCTTGATAATCTTCAAACACTAGTCAAACAACCGGTAACTGATTGGAAGAATACAAGACATAATTTGTAATAATTGCTTTGGTGTGAAAAGAATTCCTTATTTCATTCAGTGTGTAGTACCTTGAAGAATGTGAGAAATTATGAGGTTTAATGCTGTCTTACGATAGAAAAGGGAGATGTTCAGGTAGGTCTTTCTTTGCCTTATGAAACTAACAACAGATGGAAAAGAAAGACGGATGTACTGTGAGTTACTCACACACACATGCCCACATACAGATGTATGAATGTGGAGTCATAGACTCTTTCCGCAGCTTTGCATTTACCTTAAGAGGATGGAGAATCTTGCATTTTCATCAGAAAAATCTACCTGGATTTCAGGTATGACTATGCATTTTCTTACAGATGCAGCACTTTCTGAAAGGGGAGTCTTTTCGAAGGAAGTCTAGGACACAGGGAAGAGACCAGGGCTGGTGCCCTTCTCTGGGGACCACTCTTCCCATCTGGCTCACTGGTTAGTACGGACCAGAGCATTTTCCCAAAAGCTGGGACATCATGATGTTCAACTCACTCTTTAGAATAAAGCAAATGGACAGTATCGTTTTTCTGACAAAGAGGGTCACTTTTCCTACCATTATATTATTTGTCTGCTTTTGGAATCTTTCCTGTATTTCCCAGACACCAAAATACCTTCAGAAAGTCTCCTCTATGCTCCGTGTCTCTAACCTACTTGCAGTTTATTCTGTGTTGGGAATTTGTGCTGCCAATTCCGTGATGAAAAGAAAAAAAGAAAAAGAAAAAGTGGAAACAGTTTGTTTTTGCTTCTTTGGTTTAAATTAACATCTGCCATCTTCCTGACCTGAATTCTGACAACACAATTGCTATGAAATATTGGTTTGAACTTAAAACCAGAAATCCTGAATGTAGCTTTCTGCCAAGTAGGTGCTAGTTAGAACCAGCTGTCTAAAACGGAACTGCTCAGTGCTTCAAGGTTGCCTGTGATCTGAGCTGGTCGCAGGCAGTGCCTTTTCAAAGGAGAAACTGCCAGTTCACATATTCCCCCGGGATGGATTAAGATTTATCTGCGGCCCAATCAATGTGCTATTTCTCTTCTTGTTCAATTTATCATTGTGTAGATCCCGCACTTACGCAGCAATAATAAACTGTAGCTATATTTAGGAACTTCAAGCAATTATTTTGGGAGGTAAGTGGTGGTGGGAAGGCATGGATGTGTGAAGGATGCCAAGCCGAAGAGAAGGGATGCCAATAAACCTGCAGAGGATTGTCACAGAACACACGTTTCAGAAAGAGGCCTTTAATTATGGGTGTGTAGTGGAAAGTCCAAGTCAAAAACAGGCTCAGCTTCACACCTCTATGTATCTTTTTTGTGCAACAGGTGACCCTGGATCATCAAAAGCCATCAGAACTAATAGAAAAAAGATTCTCTGCGGGTAGGATTGGCCATGGTCACCTCATTAAGCACACGGTTCTGTTTTCAACATAATTAGTCATCTAATTACTCCTCCAAAATTAGTTAGTGCATTCAGATGCCTAATTAATTATAATTTCATTCAAAGTACTCTGTTGGTAATGCTTTTGTTCTCTGTTCCGACAAATCAAATTACTGAGGGACAGATTTGATTTGGAAATTGGTTTGGGTTGACTCTCATCATAAACATATTAAAATATTAATGAATAAAACAGTGAGAGTATTCATTTCCATAATAAAGATAACCCCCCAAATGTTAGTTATTTCCAAAGAACACTACGAACATTAGAGCCATAAATCTCCTAGAGTCTCGGATTGAGTGCTGAGGTGGAAGGAACAAGATCTGAGTTCAAACACCCCCTGCCTGGTGAGGAGGTTCTGGGCACCTCGGACTGGATGTGGACGTGGAGCACAGTAAACCTGGGGGTATGGAAGACTGTCTGGTTTCTTATGATCAATATGGACTGTTCGCCATTGTTTGTCCGTCATCCACAGCTAACCAGGTACAACTGTTCTAAAAGGGAATCTACTCTAAAAGCTGTGTGATAGCTCATCTACAACGTTAGTATTTTTCGAGGGAAAAATTGTAAACAGCTGTTGTTTGGGCCGGATCGGGGACCAGTCCTTACTCTGAGAGCTTTGAATTTGAGCCCATTGGATCCTCCCAATTGGCCTTTGAGGCATGTACGATTAGCCTCACTTTCCAAAAGAGGAAAGGAAGGCACAGAGAGGTGGGATCACCGGCCTGAAGCCACCAGAGGGAAGTAATAAAGAGCTGCTTTCCTAGAAAGTCAGCTTTGATGCAATGTATCCTGAGTTTTGTCTGAGGAACGTCATGGAAACGAAACATCTCTGAAAATGAAGATTGATTACGAAGAATGTTCAGAAGGAATATTTTTTCTTTTCTCTTTTTGGGCCCAGACCGTGACGTGCATCTACGTTCAGGAATGTCAGTGCTAACGGAGCAGACAGATGCCCACTGCCTACCTCAAAGTCATGTGCACCAACAGGACCATGGACGGGAAGGCGGGCTTCTTTTTTCAGAGCATATAGAGGCTCGTGATGGAGGCTTTGAAGGAAAGCTGACTTGAAATGGGGAATGAGAGATGAAACGAAGGCGGCTTCAGCTGCGTTCGGGAATCTCCAGGAGAAAGGCAGTAGGGAGGGGGCCGAATCCAAGGTTTCTTACCCGGTGTCTGTTACTCATTGCTGTCCTGGCAAATGTTCCAATTCCTGGAATATTGGGAGTGCCTCAGTACGGCCCAGGGCTGGCCTTGAATTACCTTCTCTGTCTTATAATCTGATGGCTCTGGCGCTGGCCAGCACATCCAATCTAGTTTGTACGAGAGTTCTCTGCTTCGAGCTCTAGTTGAAAGGGATGCAAACACGTGTTAAATACCCCTGTTTCCACGTCCGTGGGTCATTGTGAGGCTAAATAAAAGGTAGCCTGATCCTGTGGCCACAGCGCCCCAGGAGGCTGGACCTGTAGTTCCAAACCGCCTTCCCGTCAGCAGAGTAATTGGGCGAGGCCCTGAATTTCTCTGCAATCTCTCTTCCCCTTTGCAAGGTGAAGGGATTGGTCTTTTCTGTTGAAAAGTGCACAATGTGAATGACATCACTGAACTTCTTTAACCTCCACTGCCTTTTCTACACAATAGAAGTAAAAATGGAAATCATAACGAACATACCATAAAAATAGTAGTGAATAGCAGTGATGAACACCAGGGGCCCATGCGGGGTAGTGAGGGCCGCGATGACTTTGGTAATATAAAATGACTTGATGAATATGGGTTTGACGTGTCGTACGATATGACAGCTTCTAGTTACCTTTTTCTTCTCGTTCAGAGTTAGCTTGATGGACGCTTTACGTGCAATAGAGGACCCTCGCGTGAATGGCGGCCATTTCTTTTCTAACTATACTGTAAACTATGTTAAAAAAAAAAAATCTACTTTTTAAAAAACTGGGCCACTGACTCATCTTTCTATTATGGGGAAAAATTTAAACTCCTCAAGGGAAAGAGACAAACCAAGAGAACCCAATTACCCAGCTGAAACTGTACAAATATCAGCTCGCACACCCAGCCGCAGAACAATAGGTATTGTAATGAATCACCTTCTTCCATGAAAAGCCCTCAGTTTCTATCCCCTGGTTTGCTATTTTCTCTGAAGGTTGCCATCCCGTCTGAGCTATAAAGAGGTGATGCATTGCTTCCCGTTCCTCATTGCCACCTCTTGCATTCAGTACAAAAATTAAACCATTCATTTTCATCTTTCTCAAGAGTTTTCTCGCCTTAATGCATGTTTTTATGAGAAGAAAGGAAAGAAAGGAGTGACGGTGTAATATAGGAAGAGACTAGAGAAAATCTTAAAGGGACCAAGCGTCAGAGGAAGGAGGTGAGGGGAGGGTCCAATGACGGAGCTGAGAGCCAGGGCGCTTTGTGCTCATCTTTCTTCATTTGTGACTTTTCCACATCCCTCACTCCCCCGTTTCGTCTCCGGCCTTCCTCTGTTTCTGATTGTGCCCTTCAGAACTCACCCAAACTAGGAAGGCTCCATGCCTTTCTTCCCAGATCCTCTTTGAATGATGACATAATATAAGGTCTATGCATAATTGCTCTGTGCTGTTCAAAAAGCATTTTCTTGAAGGGAGCCTTACACTCTATCCGTTTCAGCTATTAATGTGTGGATAACATGCATTCATTCCTAATTATTTTGTCACCATTTTGTTAAGTGTCCATGATCTACATTTGAACTAAGACACTTTAATTATCAAATTAACACAATTTCATGGTTGATATGTTCGATTTCTCACCACTGGACTTTTAAATTTTTTATTAACTGGCTCCTTCCTGGTCCTTTTCCCCAATCATACAAAGACGCAAATAATGCCCCTGTTCCACATTCATGAACACTTTCCGCAAATATCCAGAAATTAAGGGCTGCCCCAGAGCTCCCGATCTTGCCACAAAGCCTCCCTTGTTGTATTTCTTTATTGATTTCTAGCCCGTCAATTCACAGGTTAGGAACTTCGGTTCGCTTGGAAATATACAATTTTCATAGCTTTTTCTACAACTAATTGCTTGAACTCCGTCGTTCTTATGTACAAAAAGAAAGGTACTTTGCATTAATGAAAAGAAAGGGGCATCTAAAACTCTAGCTGACATTAAACTATGAAAAGAAGAAAGATAAGGGGTTATTTTTTTTTTAAAGTTGTCAAACAGAAATGATAGAAGTAAAGGGGTAATGGCTGAATAAGAAAGAAAGTAATTACGGGATGCAGAATAATTAATTTCTGAAGTTCTCTATAGAGCTGATTCATTGTACTTTGTAGTTTTTATCATGTATTAAGCAGCCTGAACACATTTGTTCCCACACAAGGATTGCAATTTTCCCCTTGTGAAATTCAGAGCAGAATCAGAGGCAAAGTAATGATAATAATTCTGAAGTTTCGAAATTCATCTGGATGAAGTCAAGCTGGCTGAGTTATCTGCTGGCACCGCCATATTGTCAAGCATCACTTTTCAATTACTGAGGTGTAACTTCGTGAGGTATAAGTTCCATACTACCAAATTTACCCTTTCAAGTGTATAATTCAATGAACTTTAGTAAATTTGCATAATTATGCCAACATTACCATAATCCAGACTGAGAGCATTTCAATCACCCAAAGAGACCCTCTGTACCAATTTTCGGTCAGCCTCCGTCTCTGCCCTTTGACCTCAGGCGTCACTGGTCTTCATATATATTTTTTTAAGTTTTAGTTTATTATTTAAAAATTTTAAGTGTATTTATTTATTTTGAGAGACAAACAGAGCACGTAAGTGTGGGAGGGGGAGAGAGAGAGAGAATCCTAAACAGGATCTGTGCTGTCAGTGCAGAGCCTGATGTGGGGCTTGAACTATGAGATCATGACTTGAGCTGAAGTCAAGAGCTGGGTGCTAAACCATATGAGCCACCCAAGCACTCCAGGTGCTTCATATGTTTGTCTTTATGAATATTTTGTGTAAATGGAGCCATACAACACATGCTCTTTTGTGTCTGATCTTCCTCCACTTAGTATCCATGTTCTGGAAGCATCATGTCCTTAACCTCAATCTACTGTTGCAGTAGTTCCTCTGATAGGTTTTGGTCCAAATTACGGTTCCTCCTATAATCAGTTTTGTCAGAGTCGCTATATTGTGAGTCACCTTTCTCTGGTTATAAAGATGAACAAATATCAAGTTATGTTGAGGTGGAAAGATAATTTTTTACATGATCCAAAGAATATTACCCAGAGTGAGGTGTGAGAACAAGTTCAACCACAGGAATATAAACATCTAATATTTAGTGACAAATTTTTTGTTAAAAAAGGCTGCTCTGAATGGAGGCATAAAGCAATGCCTGTGAGAAATACTTAAGATGAAATATTTGCATATTTCAGTGCAAAAAAAAAATTAGAAATGGGAATATCTTCATTTGAAGAGTGAAGAGGTAAGATGCATCAGACATCTGGGTGGCTTACAGTTGAGTGTCTGACTTTGGCTCAGGTCATGATCTCATGGTCCATGAGTTCGAGCCCCACATTGGGCTCTCTGCTGTCATAGCAGAGCCTGTTTTGGGGACCCTGTATCTCTGTCTCTCTGTCTCCCCTCCTCTCCTACTCATGCTCTCTCTCAAAAACAAATAAACATTTTTTAAAAAGATTCATTGGACAAGATAGATTAATCAAAACAAAATGAATGCAAACTATTTATTGAGTCTTTATCATATTAGATGCTAGGAAAGTATACAAAGGGTTTTTTTTCCTAAGGTATTCACAAAACATAAAAATTTCTATATGAGGAATATATAGAAAGCAAGTGCCCTCACACTGATTAGGAGACTTTAAAATCAAGAGTAGAAGTAATTTGTAGGAGAGGAAAAACTGCAGATATTTATTGTTGATATATGGCACTGGTATTTTTCTGAAGACATTTTTTTCGATTGTGCATTATTATTTTAACTCTTAAAATAAAATTACCAGCAAATTTTTTCAAACCATCATTTTATGATTCCTGAATTTGAAATTGGCTCTTTCAGACAATTTGATGCTTTTTTTTTTTAGAGTATTCATTTGCTGAGGATTTTGACTGCCCCAAATCTTGGCACGCTATAGTATTTTTAGATTCAGAATTTTGTTTCTTTAAAGAAATCTTCACTCAAATTAGGTGGAAACACAATGACCATCTTTGTTTTCTTTAAATGTTTTTTGAATTTATTTATTTATTTTGAGAAAGAGAGAGAGAGAGAGAGCACGCGCACAGGCAAGGGAGGGACAGAGAGAAAGAGAGACAGAATCCCAAGCAGAGTCTGCACCGTTAGCACAGAACCTGATACAGGGCTCGGACTCACAAACAGTGAGTGAGATATGACCTGAGCTGAGATCAAAAGTTGAGTGCTTAACCAACTGAGCCACCAATGCATCCCACACATCTATGACTTTAAAATGAGTATCCCATATATTGGGACCTTCCCATTGGATGAGTTGGGGATACGATCATCATCGGCTGAACTGTATTGGAGCTCCTGGTGAAAGGGAAAATGTATCCTTGTAAACATACTTTTCTTATTTTTTTAAATAGATTTCATTTTTGGCAGTTTTAGAATTACAGAATGATTGAAAAGGCCAGCAAGTCCTGGTATATCTCCTCACCCAGTTTCCTGTTACATCACATTAGTAGGACACATTTGTTATAAATAGTGAACCGATATTGGCACATTATTATTAACTAAAGTCCGTCGCTTATTTAGATTGCCTTCGTTTTAACCTGATGTTCTTCTTCTATTCCAGGATTCAATTCAGGATACCATATAACACATAGCCGTCATGTCTCCTTAAGCTCCTCTTGGCTGTGATAGTTTCTTAAACTTGTTTTTGATGCCCTTGACAGTTTTGAGGAGGACAGGTCAGATATTTTGTAGGATGTCCTTTCTATTGGAATTTGTCTCGTTTTATTTATTATTATTATTATTATTATTTTGAAGATCAGACTGGGATAGTGTGTTTCTGGGAGGAAGACCACAGAAAGTCCCATTCTTGTCTCATATCAAGGTTACATGTTACCAGCAGGAACTATCACTGTTGATTCCAACACGGATCACATGACCGAGGTGGTGTTTGTCAGGTTCTTCTCCTGAAAGCCACCCCCCCCCCAGCTTTCCATACTGTGCCTTTTGGGGAGAAAGTCCATTCACAGCCCATACTTAAGGAGAAGGAAGTTATTCTCTACCCCCTTGAGGGAAGAATGTCTACAGAAATTACTTGAAATTAGTCTGCATGGGAGATTTGTGTATCATCTCCTATTTATTTATTTGTTCATTTACTTAAAATAGTATAATCTCATGAATCTTGAGACATGTATTTTAGAATTTGGGTTAGATTCCAATACTACTTTGTATCATTGCTTGACTTGTTCCAGTTTTGGCCATTGAAGGCTCCTTTAGTTGGCTCCTGTGTCCCCTTGACCTACCCCGTCAATGTAGATCTTTATTTTTGTTAGCACTGCCTGGTTTGCTGGCACTACCAGATGCTGCAAGCTCATCAGACATATCTGCTGCACAGCCCTCAATTTGACCAATTCTCCCAAGAGCCCCAGTTTCTTTTCTTGGAGCATGGCATTAGAAACCAAGACCTGGCCATGAGGTGTCTGACATATCATTTCTTCCAGTCCCTGAGCCGACAGAGGAAGGAAATACATGTATGACCACAATATTTTTATGTGAGAAAGTACACTTTCCATCGGAGCTGAGATTTTTGTAATCTGAAAATAAATTATTCTACGTGGATAATATTCTCATTTTTTATTTGTTTTCATATTACAATATGTAAGTATTTCAGGGGCGTCTGGGTGACTCAGTCGGTTAAACTCCAGACTCTTGATTTCAGCTCAGGTCATGATCCATTGCTTCGTAAGACTGAGCCCCGTGTTTGGCTCTGCACTGACAATGTGGAGCCTGCTTGGGATTCTCTCTCTCCCTCTCTCTCTCTGCCCCTCCTCCTCTTGTGCTCTCTCTCTCTCTCTCTCTCTCAGAATAAATATAACTAAACTTAATAAAATAAAATACGTTAACTATTTCAGATTAACTCTTTTCTCGGGTACTTCCATTTTGGATACTTTTATTCAACAGATAATTTTCACAAGACTTTTTTTTAATGCTTTTTAGAAGAATTAAATTTAGATGTTGCACATTTATAGCCCTTCTCAGTTCATGTCGAATTGCTACAAATTACTGTTTTATCCAATTAAAAAGAGGAGCTCTGTCAAATGACATTTACGCTGAATCAATTTATTTCAAAATGCAATTATAAAAGATCACATTTAAATTTTGAACACTTCTGAATTCTCACCACTTAATTTGTTTGGTTCATCCCTTGCCTTCTAGGGGCAATTTATAATATCTTCCATCTCAGATGCTTTGTTTTGAATTATTGCAATCTGCTAAAAGCTTCCTAAAGTTGACTTTCTTTGGATACTCAGCATATGAAATAATGTGAGTATAATATTTCAGGTGATTTTGAACAGAATTGCAACTAATGTTCAGTATTATTTTAAATATGAAATTAATTCTTCAAAGGCCCAAAATGTTCCAAAATCTGACTGATGCTAGGTAGCTGAGTGGATTGACCTGCTGAGGGATTTTTTTGGTATTCTTTATCAGCTTCCTTCAAAACTTTGCAGCTGAGATTTTTAAGTATAAAAGTATCACAATATTTATAATCATTGGAATATTAAAACTTATTTGGATACAAATACAAATTATGTGTACACCACAAGCAAACTCCAAGGTTTCTTAGTTTAGTAAAAGGATTGTTTTTACCAATGCAGTTTTGCCAGTGCTGTTCTTGACCAAAATTTATATATCGTTCAAAGCAAATGAATAAAACAACAATAGAACACATCGTCTTATCTTCGATGTTGAACTTTTCATTTCATTTTATAGTAGCATTTACAAATCACATTTCACTTTTGGTGGAGACTTTCAAGAGACTTATTTTAATTCTGTGAACTGGAGGAAATCTGAGAACCCTTGTTAGGACTAACTTCTTTCCCCTTTGCAGCACCTGATGGCACTGGTATAACGCTGGCACTGGTTATTTAACTCTGGCACATTCTTCCTCCAATGAAGCCAACACTTGAGAAGGTTTCACTTTTTGTAGGTGCATACAAAAATCTGGAACAAAAAGGAATTAGTGTGGGTCTCCTGGCTGGCGCAGTCAGTAGGGCATAAGACTCTTGATCTTCGGGTTGTGAGTTCGAGGCCATGTTGGGTGTAGAGACAACTAAAAAAAGAAAAAAGAAAAAAGAAATGACTGAAATTAATTGAAAGAGTCACTGATCTAAATGAAACATCATGCTTTATAGACTGATATAGAAATGACCTTTTCTAAAGCTGTTAAATAATATTTGGGTCAAATTTCAAAAATAAAAAATACCTTTGAAAATAGATGCCAGGGCTCTTTCAGAAGTGGTTGATGCATCACTAGGGCCCCTATTCCTCTCCCTCTGCAGATGGTAAATTTTGAAAAGCATCCCAATCCATGCAATCACGTCATCAACTTTCTTATAAAATGGAAACTCAGTGACATATTTTCCTTGAAAATATTTTTTTCAGTATTTTGTTATTCAAGGTATTTATTGGAAACTAAGGAAAAGAATCATAAAACAATAATAAAGAGCTGCATTTTTTCTGTACATTGAAGGGGACAGACTCCTCTCCATCTGCTCTATTTCATGACAGCTCAACCCCTATTTCTTACTCATATTTTCACGTCTATACAGCCTAGAGTTTCTCACTTGTCCTGTGGAGTCAACTGATTTACAGCTCAGTGACTTCATGACCCTCATCACACAAGGCAGTGTCCCTTCACAACTGGTTGGAGTTGACAAGCTCAAACAGTAGCGTAAGGAACTCCTCTGCTACTCTGGAGACAGGATGAATTAGCCAACCCAATCACTTGAGTTCAAATCCACTTTGTTTGTCCTGAGTACCTTGCATGCTCTCCTTGAAAGGAAAACCAAGGTATATGGTCAGCCTGGTTGTGATCAAATGTCTCCTGTCTTGCGCACAGTCTTTAGCCATGAAGAATAAGGGCTGGGAGTGAGCTCCCACTCTTGGGGTCATGGACCATGTGAGTGGGAAGCTATCCATGGAAACTGTGGAGGGGCTTCAGAGAGACCCCGAACCTCCTTAATTGGTACACATGATGCTGTGGAGTGAGTGATCTACAGCCTCCATCAATTCTCAAAGAGGCTCACTGCTATCAAGAACAATTATTTGAAACTTGAAATTAAGGCAAAAGAGTGAATTGTATGCCTTTTCCATATCATAGTGGGCTATTGTTCATCAAGTTCACCCAATAGGTATTCAACGTGTTTGACTTGATTGTTTGCTCTTTGACTACAGAGTAGGCACCATGAAGCTACATGTTAATTGTAGATTTCTGTTCAGTAGGAAGAAAATAATCCCAACAGACTTTGCTCTTTTTTTGTCCTATGGGAGATTAATCAGTTTTATATTTGACTTGCCCATATCTCATTGTAATATTCAGCTTTTTTAATGTGTCTCTGGAGGGAGTATCTAGACCCTTCTTCCTCAAATGTTCTTGGATCCGGATTTATCACCTTCCTGATTCCCTCACTAATTAAGGAGTTGAATGAAACCCTTGAACACTTTCATCCTATATGGGTACGAGGAACATATTTTTAACTTTTTGGAAATGATACATTGACAGCCCAAAATATTAAGAACCTCTGTGCAGAAGACTGTCTGAAAGACACAAGGGCATAAGCACCTCCTTCAGCTCCCTACCCCCGCCATGGAGACCGTCAAGCAAGGATAAAGATGTGTCTTAAGCGTAACTGCTTTGGATTCTGTCTGTCTGTTTGTCTGTCTCTGCCTTTCTCCTACTCATGCTCTGTCTCTCTCTCTCAAAAAAAATTTTTTTTTAATTTTTTTAAAAGTCCTTTTGAGTGCTTGCTTAATGTCAGGACCCAGTCTAGGTGCTGAGGTTTCAAGGCAGATGTGGGTGGGGATTAAACCATTAAATATTCAAGTATTGTCACATGGTCAGGCTGTACAGAAGAACACTGGGATGTTTTTATCCAAAAGAGAAACCTTCCTTGACCTTGATGTCTTGATTTTTCTTTCATGAACTTTGAACTTGGATTGGAAACACAGGCTCCGATTTGACCACAAGGCTGAGCAATCAGTCCACACACCTAAAATCGCTACACACTGATAGAAATAAATGTTAACCAAATCACAGGCTCTTCTGTGTGGGAAATAAGCCAGCAAATAAGACAATAATGAATTGAGACTTGGAGGGCCTTGGGCAGGATAGAGCCACAGTCTGTACATGCAGTGCTTAAAGGGAAGTGGAAGTTGCATTCAAGGAAGGATTTTTAGAACTCGCATTTCAAAAGTTTAAAAAGCAATTTTAAACATTTTAATAAGTAAAAGTTTATGGCACCTGGGTGGCTCAGTCGGTTGAGCGTCCGAATTTGGCTCAGGTCATGATCTCGCGGTTCGTGGGTTCAAGTCCCACGTCAGGCTCTGGGCTGACAGCCAGCTCAGAGCCTGGAGCCTGCTTCAGATTCTGTGTCTCCCTGTCTCTCTGACCCTCCCCTGCTCNTCATATCCCATATACATAAGTTAAGGTGCCCTATGCAAATGGCAAAAAAATCACTTCACTTTAGAATCTCTCTCCCCCCCAAAACAACCTTGTAGTAGTGCCTCAGTGGATTTAAGACTATATTTCAATGTATAAATATTTGCAATGCAAGCTTTTTTGGTAATAAATCTACCTTGAAGAAACACATGAAAAGACCAGAGGGTAATTTATCTCATGTGAAATTATAGATTTGTGACTTCAAATGTGCTCGCTTTATGAAATCACGTCTTCAGATTATATGTTAGTTTAGTTCCCTATTTTTAAAAATGTTAGTTTTTTTTAAAATTTAGTACATATTTGTTCACCCATTAGGAAGATAAACTGCAATTGATTTCTTTGAATAGTCTAGTTGTTAGGTCATAACTGAGCCTTTTTTTAAAAAAAACTGTTTCTGTTTATTTATTTAATTTTCTAAATTTTTAATTATTTAAAAAATTGTTTAATGGTCATTTTTGAGAGAGAGAGACAGAGTGCGAGCAGGGGAGGGGCAGAGAGAGATGGAGACAGAATCCTAATCAGGCTCTAGGCTCTGAGCTGTCAGCATTGAGCTCCATGTGCGGCTCAAACTCACGAGCCTTTGAGCCATGAGATCATGACCCGAGCTGAAGTCAGCCACCCAACTGACTGAGCCACCCAGGTTCCCTTATTTATTTAATTTTTGAGAGAGAGAGAGAGAGATCAGGTGAGGGGCAGAAGGAGAGGGAGAGAGACAATCCCAAGCAGGCTCTGCACTGTCAATGCAGAGCCAGCCTCAGGGCTCAAACTCTTGAACTGTGAGATCATGACCTGAGCCAAAATCAAGAGTCGGACACTTAACTGAGTCACCCAGGTGCCCCAGCCTTTTCTCAATATAAACCCCTTTGGCATGTTAATCAGAACATTTGCTATTTTCTGTACCCCTAAGGAGTGACAACCTGCTTACCGGGGCTCTGCACCTGCCCCACAGGTACGGGAAGTGAAGAGACGTCAAAGGGAAACATTTAGGTTTCCCTTAATTAATTCTCTGATCTACCGGGACTTGTTTCAGAACAATCAGTCACAACCAAGCTACAGCAAAGAGACTAAAGGGAACTTAAAAACTGAGGTCGCTACTGCAAGGACCTAAAGCCATTTTTATCCAAGACTTCTTTAGAGTTCTACCTGTCGGATGCATAGCTCAGTCATTTTGGTGGTATATTGTTGAAGGCCATGGAGGTGAAAGGTTAGGCTTTACATGCAAACATAACACACGATAGGAAATTTCCAAATTATATTGTGCTTTTCATATAAGCAGAATGATGCTCTGAGTTCTATCTATCTCTTAATAAAAATAAGTATATGTATAAATATACTTTATATATAAATAAATGAATATATATGTATATATACATGGAGAGAGAAATGAACAGGAAAAGTGCACAGTCTATTCAAAAATTTACAGAGAGACGAAGAAAAATAAATGTACAGTAAAACCTTTGTTTGTGAGCAAAATTCCTTCCAGAAACATGCCTGTAATCAAAGTGGATTCCAAGAACCATTGGCTAGTTGTGCTCATGTGACATTTGGCGTCGCGTAGTACTCCGACTGCAAGCTATCAGGTTAAAATGTATTAGAAATGTTTGCTCGTCTTGTGGAAGGAACACTCACAGAGCAAGTTACTCACAATCCAAGATTTTACTGGACTTTCAACTTGCATTGAGAAAATTCTGAGCTATTTTTCCCATAAAATAAAGCATAAGTCAGAATGAATGGGTGTCTGAGAACCTGGCTAAGAATCTTCTATGAAGTCGTTAGGGAAAAAAGGTAATAAAGCTTATCTTGAAGATGAGCTGAGTTTCCAGAATGGAGGCAAAAACGTTCCCCCATGTTTTAGGAGTCCAGAGAAGAGATTTAAGCTAGAACAAAGCAGTACAAAAGCTTTCATTGTGTCTCAGAACAGGAGCGTAACAAAGACCTATTCTGGAGAGGATGGGAAAGGAACTTCCGTCCCCTTCCAGAGCGCCAGGGAGTGTGTGCACCTGCTAGAGGTGAGAGGCGCCGCCGAAGTCCTGTGAGGGTGTGGTGCCCACACAGCAGCCTGGCAGGAGTTTGGGGACCACACAAAAGGGTGGGAAAGCAGGTTTAACTACCACTGTGCTTGAGGGCTTGAGCTAAGATGATGGCAGGGAAAGGGAAGAGGAAAGTAGAGCCAACGGGGCCACAGTGGAGGAAACTAACGAAGACGATGGGGTCTGAACCAGCAGGTGAGGAATTGATGAACAGAAGGACGGAGATGAAGATTAACACCAGTATTTTGACCTTAGGCGACCAAACACAATCATTCTCTCATTTAGAGGAAGAGATGCTGGGGCGTGAAGCTGGTTGGAAAGTAAACGCAGTAATTCAAACACACAGACTTGGAAGGGAAGGTGATCTACCCAAGAGAAAATATTCAGCAAGCCACCCAACTCATGGGAATTCAGGCTGCAGGGAAAGGATTTGGTAATCTATTGTAAAAACAATAGAAGGAGTCTTGGGACTGGACAGTATATTCAACAAAAGAGAAGAGAAACAACAAATTCAGATCCAGATTGAACGCAATCGCCATTCTGCGTTCACACTGCACCCCGAGATTTACAGGACCTCATGTGATTATCAGCAGAGTGGGGCAAGGTGGACGTGAAAACCTCACACGTGGTGGAGGAGCAGCCTGGGCGTGAGAAACGGAGCATGGCTTGTTGAAGAGCCTGGGGTTGGGACAGCCTGACCAAGGTCACCTCAGAGCACAGAGCACTGAGCACAGAGTTGAAAGCTGCCATTAAGAATCGCGCATGTGCCTTGGTTTGGCTGCCTTTGACTTCCAAACAAATACAAACCCGACCGTGCTTTGTAACCTCTTCTCCTCGCTTCCTCCTCTCCCTACAACATTTTCCTGTTCTCGTTGGAACTTTCTGTGTATTTTTAGTCACTAGTTTAGATATCACATTTCAGTTCAAACATAAGCCATTAACATGACTTATAAGGTAAAATGTAAATCTTTTCTCAGCAAGCCGTCTATTTATACATTTTTTTTCTTGAAAATAATTAAGGGCTTATTCATGCTTTTGGATTTCTTTCTTTTGACATGCATTTTTATATCACTATTAGCAAATGGTATCAGACGCAAGATAATCTCCAGCTAGCCACAGGAGGAAAGTAAATATGTACTGAATGCCACTTAAAAGTCCTCCACACCTTGGCTTTTAGTCTTTTAGGCATTCGGCTTATTTAACAACGCAAGGTGGCTACCAACCCCAGAGCAGAGCAGTCGAGGCACAGAGATCAGCAGAATGGATTTATTAAGGTATCGAGAGCGCGGCAC
>NW_027528362.1:10079706-10091318 GCF_008692635.1 Crocuta crocuta
GCCGGAGCCCGGGCCCCCCCCCCCCCCGGCCCCATGCACTGAGTATCATTGAGAAGAATCTCAAATGGTCCCTGCAAATGGGGGAGTGTCTGAAAGCAAGAAGGAAAAAGCGGTTTGAAGGAAGCCTTGACTAGATCGGCGCAGGGACAACGTCGGCTCAAATCACCTCTTCGCCACAAAGATGGTGCAACCACGGGACCCAGAAATGAATTTTCCTATCGACTGGAATCTAAGCATCCCTGCAACACGTATTTCGGTGGTTTGTTGAACTGAGGTATGTTTCACTTGGATGGGGAAACTGACATGTAAACAAAAGGTTAACTTTTCCCAGTAAGGACTCCCTAATTATCCCCACCTCACTCTCCTTCCCAGATTACGAGCATATTGATGGCAGAAAGCTGGAATCATCTTCGAATCGCTGTGGCCTGGCACAGCGCTTGACAGATACCTAGTGCCACAAAATCTCTGATGAATGGATGTGCGAATGAGTCAGAAATCAAGGTGAAAGTCCAAACAGGTGAAGGTGGACCATGCTAAAGCCCCAGTTAGCTTCCGCGACTCCCAGAGTTTACTTTTTACCCCAAGACGAAGCTCACATGGCCCTTCATCTCTCTCTCCCTTCACTCGCTCCCACCACAAGCAAAAACAAAACGAAAAAATGAAAAAAAATAAAAGGAGTTAGTTGGCAGATAAAATTAATCATGGAAGAGACTAGCCTGAATGTGACTGAACTGATCGGCTGGGTTAATGAAATTAGGGAAAAGAGTTAAAAACAGGTATGAAGGTGGGACAGCAAAGTGTCCTCTGGTGACCAGTGTGTTCCCACTTCCACTGTGTGGTAGCACAGGGTGATTATCAAAGCCATGCCTGCCACGCTGTCACCGAGACCCCTGATGGCTGGGAAATCAGTGTGTGGGTTCCAGTGGACTTTCCAACGATTAACTGAAAAGCAGTGGAGTGAAGCAAGAGGGAAAAGAGGAAAATTCATGAAGTTTCTGATACACGTACGCATGCAGAGATGACTAGGTCATGATCACATGGGTACATGTTAAAAAGGTTTGCAAATCAGTGTACACAGGGATGCTACGATAACTTATGACACATCACTAGCGCACCGATTCCATAAGATCCCTGACTCGCTGTAACTACAGGCAAAGGCTCACCATGTAAAAGGTACCGCCTCCGTGTGACATTTTCTCAAATACTGTAGAGGCATCACTCCTTGCAGGGAAGGTCAGACTGATTCGGCTCTCTAACAGAAAAGCCTGTTCAAGAACTCATGGGAAGAAAAGCACTTTTGATATTTTCTCACCTTCTTGGCTCTCAGCTGACAGGGGGCAGAGGGAGGCTTAGCACATCTGTTAAGTGCTTTGCAGAATAACTTGGAAGCAATCACGAGGACCACACTTATTGTATGAATGCAAATTTTGGCTACAATGGCTTACCAAGAACGTACTGACCTTTGCTGCAGAAAGTGCTCATTAATTACCCTTCATTTCTTATAATGCCCATTCTCACCTAGCTTGCTACAAATATGCTATGTCCATGTTTCATTTCTGATTTTGTTATTTGTATCACTAGTACCTAGTTAGCTTCCTGTATATATGTAATTGTTCACTTATTCACCTTCATTCACCTTCACTGAATTTTAACAGCGTTCCAAGTTATATGCTCGATTCCAGGAAATAAGGAGCCATGGGTTCTGCCTTTAGGAAGCTTGCAGCTTAGTGGTGGGGGGGAGAAGACAGGTAGATGAGCCAGGATGATGAGTTTCTTGATAGGGTGCTCTGGAAATACTGAGGAGGGATATTACGATCGGACCAGACGTCAAGGAGATCAACCTGGGAGAAGTGATACTTGAGGTTCTTTACCATGTATCCTGCTCTCTGTGAGCAATTTGAGATTCTAAATCTTATCATTTCCCTCAGTGGGAAGATAAATGTGATTCTAAGAGCTAAGATCCTTTCCCACTGACCCCATTGCCTTCTATTCTCCCATGTGAATTCCGTGCATCCCTGAAGCTGGTCCTTTGACTCTTCCTACTTCTGTTCTTCCCTTATTTCTAATTAATTATCTCAAAACCCAAACCAGTGAGAGTAGAGATCCTTAAATATGTCAATTCTTTACCCTTTTCCTAGTTGATTCATCTATTTCCGTCTTCCTAGCTAAAATTTTTGGCCGCGTCGGTACCCAATCTGAACTCCATTGCTTTTGTTTCAGGGAAAATACACACTTTGTCCTTGCTCTTCCTGACCTTCACTACATGTGTTCCCTATGAATCTGTCCTCAGCTCTCTTTCCTCCTTCTCCATTCTCTCTCTCTCTCTCTCTCTCTCTCTCTCTCTATTTTACTGGGTTGTTTCATCCATGTGTGTGGCTTCAACTCCTGCACAATGACCACTGACTCTGGAAATAAGGTCTAGCTGAGACTTTTCACCCAAGAACCCAACCTGCATTTCCAGCTGCTCACTGGATATACCCCCTTTCTTATTCTAAGAAACATTGTTGAGACCAGAACCGATCCTGCCTTTTAGTTTGAAGGAAACAGTCTTAATTAGATGGAAATAGATGAATCAACTATTATTCATGCAATAATACGTGGTCATCGATGCCAGCTGAGTCCTGAGATGCAGGATATACACTAAATGCCCTTTCCTACCTCATATAATTCTCATGACAATGCCATGTGGTAGCTATGATTATTATCCTAATTTGATAGAAAATAGTTTTAGAGAGGCTAAATTACCATTTCCTCCAGGCCATGTACTTGATATTTACTAGAACCCAGCCAAAAATATAGGTCTAATCTAACCATAGACTGAAACCCTTGTTTTTAAACACCTCAGTATATTATCTCGAATGTAAAGACTTTTTTATTTTTTAAAGCATTCTGCAGTGATCTGTGTTCAACTCATTAAAACTCTTACAGGTAAATATGTGGTTTATCCTCATGCTTTACCAACTAGAAATGAGAAAACAAGGAGCCTGAGGAAGGGCTTTCAAAATAAGTTGTGTTCACACAGTGAATGGCAGGTCCAGGAATTAGATGCAAATTTAGCAATGGATATTACAGAGCACAGTGAAACATCACAGCCTACAGACGTACACTTTAAACAGGGACTTTAACTTCTTATACATTTTGCATTTTAATAAATTATGACGAGTATCTACAATATTGATATAAAAATATTTATTTGATAGACTGTAGCTTTCCTAAACTCATACAGATGGAGGAGCTTGGAATTCTCAAAATCACTAGTGAAGAGAGCTTGCCTTTCTCTTTTTAGGATTATTTTAAAATGAGTCTCCTTAGGAACTCTTCTCTTTCAGTACATTATGAGCTACAACTCTTTTGCGATTCGTTATCTGTGATGACAAAATGAAATATTACTGCACGAATTCTTTTTTGCCCAAGACGAGAGCTAACTGCTGAGACAGCTCCCACGAATGGGCAGATAAGACGGGCTCAAATGACAGAAAAAGCAAAACTAACATATCAAATGCCTTACAAAGTCAAGCAAAGAGAGATAATTTTGTTCCTGAATAATCATAAGGTCATGGAGAGAAACAATATGAAATTGATTGCTTAAGGACAGTCTAAAAGACTGAGTTTTTATTCTTGTGGATATATATCTAAATCTTGATCCTGTGAACTCTCTCACAGGGTCATAGCGTCTTATCCCTTGTTGTTGACAAATCAAAAAAAAAAAATCCCTAAAGAAGTAACACTAAGTGACGAAATAAACAGGAAGCAGATAAAATGACAAATGTTAAAGTTGAATAAACTCTTGGGTGATGGATGTTAAAGTCATTTATGGAAGTTTCTGGTTATTTTCAAAGACCGATTCAAAGTAACATAATTTCACCCCCTCTCCCCCAGAAGTGACGGGCTTAAACATAGGTAGTAGCTAAATATAAGTTTTATCGGTATTCATATTATTTTTATTACCAAAGAAAACACTATTAAACTTCCCTGATTTATACCTTTCCCCACTCATTGTTTTCAGAACGCTCCAGACAAGTCCTGATGAACCTCCTAGCTGACCCTTTGGTTTCCAGCAAACATCCTGTCTCTGGTTTGCTGCAGTCAACATTCTAGGCCTGGCCTGAGAGTCTCTGAGTGACTCCTACTTTTTGTGATTACTCAGATGGCCCCAGGCTATGGGCCAAAGACTCCTGACAGCCAGCTTCCGCTGCTTAAAGAAGGCCCTTGGCATAGAGCTAGACATCCTAATAACTTCTTACTAACAATTTTCAACACAGCTTTGTAGGTAACCCTCTGGCTATGTCTACACTGTGTAACCAAACTATTCTAAGGGAAGAGGTTTTGTGCTTTCTGACTCTCTCTCTCACTTTAAAGCCATGTCTGCCTCTCTTGATTCTTTTTTTTTTNAACATTCAAGAGTCTCTCATGGTTTGACTCCCTCCCTCTGCTTCTCTTGATTCTTAAACACACGGTCTCACTTGTGCCGTATGCAATACCTTGTGATCAGTTTGAAATGCATTTTAAGAAGAGGTGGCAAATCTTCCTTGAAAGTTGTTCTGATCCTTTTCTTAGAGATAATGAATTTAGAGGCTGATTAATAACAAAGATTATGTCCCAAAGCCCTGATTGAAATAGTTTGGGACCTAGGACAGAAAAAAAATTCTAAAAATTGTTACAGCATGAATGTAGGGAGGTAACAGCAAAATTGAAATATATCTTTCTAAAACCATCATACCATCAAATTAAATATGAAATACAAGCATTCAATTTCACATAAGCTTATGTTTTCCCTTTAAAAATTATCTTTAGGGGCGCCTGGGTGGCTCAGTCGGTTAAACGTCTGACTTCCGCTCAGGTCATGATCTCACGTTCATGGGGTGGAACCCCCCGTCAGGCTCTGTGCTGAAGGCTCAGAGCCTGGAGCCTGCTTGGGATTCTGTGTCTCTCTCTCTTTCTGCCCCTCCTCTGTGCATACTCTCTCTCTCTCTCTCAAAAATAAACATTAAAGTGTTTTTAATTGTCTTTAACAATTTAGTATGATTTCATATCCAAAATGTCAGTTGTGATACTGATATGCCCCTGGATTCTCTGATACTTAACATTTAGAAAATAATCACCTACTCAGTAGTTATGGTCTTTAGAAAAAAATGTGAGTCCTCACATATAAAAATGTATCCCATGCCACCCATATGCATTAGGCTATTGATTACCACTTTTTAAAAATCTGATTTACTTGGGAATATGATTCACGGCAATGAGACTATCCTTAGAAAGATTCTCGTTTGAATTCCTACACTATTGTTTTTAAGGCAAGGTCCATGGGCCAAGCAACTTTTCAAACCATTGTCTCTCAATTCCTTGGTTATCAGTTGTGGTTCCCACAATGAGCCATTGCTCTTATCAGCCAAAGAGAGACATCTTTGAGCAGTTACTCTTCATTGCCTCATACAAAACTTGAGTCTATTCTAGAAGTATCTCTTTGTAGCCTGCATAGCAATGTTGCAACAAAAGACAATCCTAAAATATGCAATACCCAGATCATTTCTAGTCAAGAAAGATGGATTTCTTTGAGACGTTCAGAGTAGCTATGCTATTAGCTACTGGTACTTTTTTTTTTTTTAATGTTTACTTACTTATTTTGAGAGAGAAAGAGAGAGGGAAAATCTCAAGAAGGTTCCCCCCTTGTCAGTGCAGAGCCAGATACAGGGCTAGATCTCACAAACTGTGAGATAATGACCTGAGCCAAACCCAGGATTTGGATGCTTAACCGGCTAAGCCACCCAGGTGCCCCTTGGCTGGTATGGTTAATAGCAGGATTTATTCGCATTTAGTTCATCAAATGAAAATGGTGACTGCCATTTATGAAGAGATATTTATGTTATGGAAGCTTCATACACATCATCTGGAATTTCTAAGACATTCTATCGAGGTAGTTATGTTATACCTGTTTCATAGGTGGGGAGCTAGGCTCAGAAAGGTCTAAGTAATTTGCTCAAAATCATAGTACCATGCTGAGGTGGGTTTCAGATTGTATTGTTACAGGGTCAGTCTCAGAAAAACACTCCTGATCACTTGACAATATTTAGAAGTGTCTAGGTGGTTATATTAGGCAGGGTTTTCCAGAGAAACTGAACCCGTATATGAGATTAGGGGGCTGGTGGGTCCCAAATGTACAGAGTAGGCTAGTCAGCTGGAGACCCAGGGAAGAGCTGATGTTGAGACATGTTGAGACGCTACAGTCTTGGATCCAAAGGCCATCTGGAGTCAGAATTCCTGGGGAAATCTTAAGGCCTTCAACTGATGGGATGAAGCCCACCCAACATTATGGAGAATAATCCACTTTACTCAAAGTCTACTGATTTAAATGCAAATCTCATCTAAAAAATATCTTCATAGTAACACCCAGATTACTGTTTGACCAAAAACGGGCACCATAGGTACTATAGTCTAGCCAAGTTAACATGGAATATCAGAATATCAACCACCGCAGTGCACACTAGGCAGAAATGTAGTAAAATGCCAAGAATCTGGCTGGTGATTAACAGCTTGGGAACCTCTCTGAGGTTCGATGATTTCATCATTCTACATGTGAAGCAAACTGCAGATGGTCTGGATGCTTAGAACTGAGCCAGGAGACATGTCAAGGAGCTCACTGTCCAATAAGAGAATCAACACGAGCACAAAGAAGACCCAATAAAGATGGAGTTCACCAAGTGACTTTTTTGACTTCTTATGAATAGATGGTGGACGTTTGCCAGTGCTTTTTGGTCCTGACCTCTTTCCTGAACCGTAGTGGCTGGCCGGATTTCAGAATGAGGAAGCAGAGATCAGAAAGGTCAATGTCATAAGTCATCATGGCTGAGGCTGACCTGACGGACATGTATCATGTAGCTCTCAGTCCCCCTTCCTGCCGTCTTAGCTTCTGCCTCTGCTTCAACAGTCCAGGGCGGTTGGGACAGCAGAACCTCCTACGCAGGAAATCAAAATCTGCACAGAAGTCTGCCTGGACTTCTAGGTGACTTGCAGAACTACCTAAACATTCTTGACCAAGTAGTGACCCTCTTGTTTCAGGCCATGTGCCTTTACTGCAGGCTCTATTTCAAGAGAAGAGCGTGGGCTGCAGCTAGTGGGGAAGGAAGGCTTTGCAAAGTGGAGGTCAATTGGACCGACTCTGGTGCAGTGGATGCCTCAGCCTGATGAGCTTGATGTCCATGATCTAGCCTTGACCTGTAAGGCTCCCACTGGGGAAGGTTTTCTCACTGTCTGAGGCCCCCTGATGAAACCTACACATGAGAGTAACACTCAACTGGTTGCAAGTGTGAAGTCAACTCGCAGCAAATATGATGAAATATGCTTCCCTACCTCTGCCTGCTCCAAGATCACTCTTCCAGGAAATCTCAGTAATGGCTGGGAAATAAACAATCCTCTTTTATTCCTACTCAAATTTATCGTCCCCCCTGGTTTACAGCCTCTTCATCTTGCTAAAGGTCCCAAATCATGATGAGAACAGTAACAACAAAACTTTATTAGGAAGCCCTTTTATAAACATTCTGAATTTACTTTGAAAATGAATAAGCCATTACAAATCAAGCCCATCTTCCGAAAACTAAATCAGCCTCCAGCACCTTAGAGGTTCTAATGTAAAGATAAGATTTTAAAAACCAAGTTACTTAAAAATCTGAACAGAAACTTCACACCTGCAAATCATCTTAGAAATGTGCAAAATGCAGACACATTTTTCACAAATATAGAAATAACATCCACACATTGGAAATAGAAACTGAGAAACATGAAATCTCACAAACTTGCAAAAAAACTTTTGAGATGAAAAAATTAAATGGCCCCCAAAAGAACAGATCGGTGACTTTTAATCATTCTAATGCTAAGATGGGAAGACATTTACTATCTTTTCTAACGCGTTAATTTTTATGTGAAGACATTTCAAAAAAAAATCACTGGACCAAAAATAAAAATTTAAAATTTGTATTAAAATTTAATACAAATTTGTATTTAAAAAAAATACAAATTTAAAAAATACAAATTTTTCATAAGAGGGAGGCTTTGCCTTTGCAAAGCTTGAATGACGTATTTAATTACATTAATTTCATAACTTTGCCCCACCTTGCCTTAAGCCCCGTTTAACCTACAAAAAGGAGTTTGCTCTCATGGCTGTTTAGAAAAGGAGTATTGGAGATGGTAGAGTGGCAAGGAAGAAATAATTAGAAAGCAGTATATGACCAAGCATTAAAAAATGTGTTAAAGTATTTCTTTATCTTAATGTTTTGTTTATTTCTTAGAGAGAGAGAGAGAGAGAGAGACAGCATGAGCAGGGGAGGATCAGAGAGAGAGGGAGACACAGAATCTGAAGCAGCTCCACGCTCTGAGCTGTCAGCACAGAGCCCGACGCGGGGCTCGAACCCACGAACTGTGAGATCATGACCTGAGCTGAAGTCGGACGCTTAACTGACTGATCCACCCAGGGACCCCTGTGTTAAAGTATTTAAACACAGCAGACGTCTAGAGAAAGAGGAGACGGTGGGTACAGCCAGGGAGATAGCATGGTAAATTCAAAATCTTCATGAAGAAAACATGTATACATGTGTGTTGAATTCAACAGATAGAGATACAGCAACAGATTTTCCTGTTGGTTAGGCTTTCATGGACAAACAGGTGAAAAAGATGCTTTTTGGTTTTTTCAGAATCGTTACCTGGATTCTATGATTTGATCATTTTTTTAAAGTTTATTTATTTATTTAGAGACAGGGTGAGCGGGGGAGGGGAAGAGAGTCAGAGACAGAGACAGAGAGACAGAGAATCCCAAGCAGACTCTGCACTGTCAACGTAGAGCCTGATGACAGGCTCCCACTCAAGAAACCATGAGATCATGAACGAGGCTGAAACTGAGTCAGCTGCTTAACCGACTGCGCCACTCAGGCGTCCCTGTGATTTGATACCGTTAACCTGAGAACGGACACGATGGTCATTCCAATAAAATTTAAGGAAGGCTCGGGGCGCCTGGGGGGCTCAGTCAGTTAAGCGTCTGACTTCAGCTCAGGTCATGATCTCGCGGTTCATGGGTTCGAGCCCCGCCTCGGGCTCTGTGCTGACAGCTCGGAGCCTGGAACCTGCTTCGGATTCTGTGTCTCCATCTCTCTCTGCCCCTCCCCTGCTTGCACTCTCTCTCTCTCTCTCTCTCTCTCTCTCTCTCTCTCAAAAATAAATAAAACATAAAAAACTTTAAAAAAAATTTAAGGAAGGCTGGACGTAGTTTTCGGTGCCGCTGTCATAGCCACGGGGCAGCCCGTCACCCGGGCCACCTGTTTCCATCCCTCGGCGCTGTTTACGGCGCCCCCACACCTCGCTCCCGCTGCCCCCCCGGAGCCAGCCCGCCTGCCCTGGGTGCCTCCGTGCCCGGGGCTGAGGCCACCGCAGGGCTCTGCTTCGCACCCTGGGGCTCCCGCTACTTCCTCTGCTCACAGATGTTTTTATCCTTTCTCCTTGTTGCTGCTTTCCCCATTCAAATCTACTGTCTACACCGGCACGATCATTACCTCCTGAAAATGCAAATCTGACTCTGTTCTAACTCCTTCTGTCACTCGCTTCCTTCCTCCATTCATTTATTCATGAGTGAAAACACGACCCATAAACTCGTAGTTTTTGTAAGAGCCACCGTGCTCCTCAAAAGACAACGTGAACTGCGTGGACTCACCTCTTTACTTCTTTTTTTTTTTTTTTAATTTATTTCTGAGAGAGAGAGAGAGGGAGACAGAGCATGAGCAGGGGAGGGTCAGAGAGAGAGAGGGAGACAGAATCCGAAGCAGCTGCAGGCTCCGAGCTGTCAGCACAGAGCCCGATGCGGGGCTCGAACCCACGAACCGTGAGATCATGACCTGAGCCAAAGTCGGAGGCTTAACCGACTGAGCCCCCCAGTCCCCCCCTCTTTACTTCGTTTCAACAAATGTTTGTCATTAAAAGTAGGAACACTGGTGGCCCCTACAGCAGCCGGAGCCTCCCCGACTGACAGTCCGGTCTCCCCGGCCCCCTGACCCGCAGCCGTTTCCTGCAAAACTGTTCCCTGGCTCTCCGCTCTCACCTGTGCTGGGGGTTTTCCTCCGAAGTTCCTTTTCTCTGGCTTTTCATCCTTCAAGATCCACTGGAATGTCGACACTGCCAAGCCGCAGGAGGGAAGGGGTGTTGTTTTCTTTTCCCTGAGGTATTCAAGGCACCCACAACGGTGCCTGGCACATGTAATAGACACTCAGTAAATATCAGCTGAATGAATGAATGAATGAATGAATGAATGAATGAACCAACGGATGAATGAGGGCTCAGCTCCTATTGCTTCTTCTGATAAGCATGGGGAGTTGGGGAGTTACTTTTTTATAAAGGTTTCATTTATTTATTTATTTATTTTTAACACGTATTCATTTTTGAGAGACAGAGCATGAGCGGGGGAGGGGCAGAGAGAGAGGGAGACACAGAATCCGAAGCAGGCTCCAGGCTCCGAGCTGGGTGTCAGCACAGTGGGGGCGGTTCAGGGACACAAGGGGCTTCCCGTCCTGTCCCAGAGTGAGGGAGCCACTGCCAGGAACTTTCCCAGGAGCACTCTCCTGAGGGATGGCCTCTGAAGGAGAAGGAAGTGGCAAGCACGAGGAACAGGGTTCTGGAACGCTGTGAGTGCTGGTCTTCAGATGTGCCGATCACACACCAGTCTTTGCTTCGTGTTGTGTTCACTTGATTTTCTTCGTCTCTGACTAAACTTCCGGTGAATCACACAAAACGTGTGTATCCTCTGTAAGTGGGACATACACACGCAAAATTAAATGGAAACATGAGGAAGGCATAAAACAAACCTGTAAGAACAATGTCAGGAAAGGCTCAAGCCTATGACAAATAAAATTCATGAGAAAGGCTGGGAAAAAACTACAGATTTTTGTTTGAAGCAACAAGAACGAAGAAGGCATAGACCTTTGGGAAATTGGATGCAATGTTGGCCAGAGATAAAAGTGCAATTTCCATTTGATTTTAGTGCCTTCGACTCTGAAAGTAGTCCCACACTGTCAAGGTCCCAAACAGGGGAAATGTGATGGGCTACAAAGAATGGCGATGATAAAACCTATCAATTTAAATAATTTCAAATCAGCATGTACATGAGAATTACACCTGATGTGTTAAATGCACTTGTATAATCTCAGAAAACCTTCATAATTAAAAAAAATGTATGGATTGTATGAAGAGGTATTTTTGGCTTTTTTTTTTTTTTACTGGAGAACAGCAAATATTGCAAATCTTCTGGAATTTCCAGAAACTGTAAACTATTGTGAATTTTGTCTGAAATACGCAATTAACTCTTTTTAGTGAATTCTCTGGTAGTATTTAGAAAAGAATGTTTAGTGGGGCGCCTGGGTGGCTCAGTCGGTTAAGTGTCTGACTCTTTTTTTTAATGTTTTTTTTTGAGAGACTTAGACAGAGCTCAAGCAGGGGAGGGGCAGAGAGAAAGCGAGACACAGAATCTGAATGAGGCTCCAGGCTCTGAGCTGTCGGCACAGAGCTGGATGCAAGGCTTGAACCCACAAACTATGAGATCATGACCTGAGCCAAAGTTGGACACTTAACCAACTGAGCCA
>NW_027528362.1:10091327-10134979 GCF_008692635.1 Crocuta crocuta
TATATATATATATATATAAACAACAACAAAAAAGAACCCCTAGGAAAGAATCCATGTGGGTTTACCAAAAACATGTCATGTCAGACCAGAGCAATTTACAAGTTTTTGTTAGAATTACCAGGCACGTGTTCCCTATGTGCCTGATGCAGTCGACAGTTACTCCCGCATACATTGAAATGTTGAAGGAACAGAATATACTGGGACTAACACAGAGCGAGAACGTCAGGGTCCTATCTGCTCTTTAATTATTCGAGGCCACTACGGATTTCAGAAGTTCCACATGCTCTTGCCCTTAGATCCACCTGTCTCAAGGTGTTTATTAATATCTAAAATCAAGGCGTAAAAACAGGCAAATCTATTTCATGTTGACAAATATATCTGAGGAGTGTTTACCATACTGTGCTGCATGTACTGTAATGCTTATAAGTTATTTTGGAATACCTGCGACACAGAATAAAAGCATGCTTTAGGGATTACATACAATTAGCCATGCTGTACGACACAGGATATTTAAAATTTCTGAAAATTTGAAATCCTTCCATCATTATATAGCTATGTAGGTATTAATAATATTTTTCCTTATGACATTTCATGAACTAGATTAAGATCTACAGGTGAGAGACCATCTTTAGGGCCATTGTGACCAGCACTGGCATCGTCAAACCTTTGAATACCCCTTTCTCTAGGCGGAGATTTGTTAGATCCCACGCAAAGTAGGTTTCCCTGGGCCGGTTCTCTGGGTCCGTGGCACATGCCACAGTAAAGATTTAGTAAGTATGTCAGAGAGGAAGCTGATGACTGTAGGAACAACATTCAGATGTAAGAATTAGCACTGGAATTGAGACCCAATTCTGGAATTGTCTCCTGGGTGAGCGTTCTCAACTCAACCTGAAACCTCAGAACCAGCCAATCAGGTACACCGAGCACATTGTGTGATATGATAAAAATACTCACATAATTGGTATTGTCTCTACACAGGTTTAGAATGTGTCTCCACGTGCATTACTGAGCTGATACAAGGGCCACATGATGGATTATCATAAATCCCTTTCTCAGGTGAGGCAATGGGTACTCTGGGAATTTGAGTGCCTCCTTTGAACCATAACCAAGCTGCTCCAGTGGGGGGGCCCCAGGGGCGAGGCAGCCCAGGCCACCCTCTCCCTGCTCCACCACCAGCAAACCGGGTTCTCTATGGGGCACGTGACCTCTCAAACAGAGATTCGAGGTTCCTACAGCCAACTCGTGGGATGATTTTGTATCAAAAACTATGTTTACTTAAACAGTTTATGAATTAATCCTGATACTAAGTGTTAGTAATTCTGAAATATCATAGTATCATAGAAGGTATGAAATACTAGTACTGACTCCTGTGTCTTCATTTTTCTTTACCTGATCCCAATTTAAGGGTGGTTTCCTGAAAATGTTTCAAGAAGAATTCCTGACAGCTGGTTGACTTTCCTGACCATTTTTATATGACCTTGCTCTTCGATGCTCTGACCCACATCTTAATTTCCAACTCAAAAAACGTGGTTACTTCAATAGATGATGGATCCCTCCTATTGTTTTTTCTTTAAGAAAATCTAGAATTCTAGAATTAAAAGCAAAATCACCAGTGCAGTCTTTTCAATATGACCTAAAGCAGCAAATCCGTCCCTAGGAAGTTCAAAGAAAGGCTAGCATCTGTAGATTCGACTTTAAAATAAGCTTAGAAACAGAACTATGTAGACTTGTCATTCTTAGTATGTAATACTTTTATTTTAGCAAAGAGAAGGACTATGAAAACTTTTGAAAGAGGTCAGAAGTTACGTTCCATCCTTCAGCTCTGCTTGTCCCAACAGGAGGGCGTTCACAACACAATGTGAGCGGTTCTCAGCAATCACATCCTTAAAGATCTTTTCAATTCTCTGGTTTCAATGTATGGTGAGTGGACACACATGTTTATCAAGTATGTTTACTACCAAAGCTGATGCTAAAATAAACCTACTGGTCAGCTTTCCACATTCATTCTACCAATGATGCTGGCACAGCCAGATGACTTTCCTTTGCAGCTTTCATATGTTCTTTCTGGCACCCTACCTCCTTCTACCCCAGGGGGACAATTCCACACAGATCTTGCACTGCTTGCTTAGCCCTATTCTACCACCCGGAGGGCATCCCGTGCTCCAAATTGCATGAACGCTGTAGAGAAGCTTCCTCTCTCCGCCCCGTTCCTTCAGTTTGTGATCTCCAAATTTCACATTTGGTTAGCTGACACTCAAAGGCAGGCTGCATATACAAATTCAGCTGGGGGTCTGAGAGAAGCAGCTGGCACACTCATAGGGTTTAACAGAAGTGAGTTTAATAAAGGGACTCTTTGCAGAAAGGGAGGCAGGGCTAAGGGAGGGTTGAGGGGAGGAAGGGCAGCCCAGGAGCTGGCTATCATTGAGAGCTGTTACCACCATGGCCTTGAAGAAGTAAGGGTATGGAACTGTATTTTGGGAGCCTGGAGAAAGATTGGAGGCCTGGAGCAAAGGATCTCTCAGTATAAGCACTAATAAATGAGCCTCTGTGAATACTAAAATCATGGAGGAGCCTCCAGTCACCCATAAGAAGCCAGAGGATCAGGAAGCACAGGTGATTTAGAGGTCAGTCTTCTGAGATGCAGAGCAGGGCAGAAGGGAGTGAAGAATAATCTTGGTATCATGGGGCAATGGAGAATAACAGCCCATATGAAAAGAAGGAATGCTGGAGACCAAGTGTTTTGAATCAAAGAAAGTTTTCACCCCAAAATAGGAGTTTCAGGCACGAAAGGGACTGCTCACTTTGTGACAACACTCACAGAAGCAGGCTGAGCTGACCCCAAAGTGTGCATAAAACACTGCGAAATGTGTTCAAATCTATATATAGATGGCGATTTCTTGAACTGTTCAATTCATACAGCAATCTGAATTCTCACTGGAAATGCTGGAAAGATAAAGCAATTCACAGCTGATGCTGAGATCTGACCATCAGGAATCATGAGAAACAGCAACTTGTCCCTGACAACGGAAGGACGATCTTCCAAACATTCTTTTCAAGAGCAGTAGCACCTTACCCAAAGAGCCATGCTAAGTCGAGCTCTAAAGCGTTTGGGTTTCCTTTCACTGGAACTGAATTCCCTCGGTCATCAGGCTTCAGGCTGAACTGGAAGAGACAACACCCTACAAGGGCAGTTTCACTTCTCAGAGTTTCTGTAATATTTATTTTTTAATTTCAACACATTCTTTTCATATGAAAAAGTTGCCAGTCCAGTGTATAGAAACGTCTTCTCCCTTGAGCTGTTTGAGAACATGTTGCCAATGAGATGCTCCATTACTCCTGACCCTTCAGCCTGTATTTCCTGTAAACAAAGACTCCTTTCCATGAAACCACAATGCAGACCTCAAATGATGAAAACGCCATTCATCCTGTACCACCATCCTGTCTTCTGAGCCTATTCAAGTTCTTTCCAGTTATCCCCAGAATGTTCTTGTACGGCAAGATGTTTTGCCTCGGATCACACACGCATTTCGTTGTTATGTCCCTTCGCTCATTGAACCTGGAAGAGTTTCCAATCATTCCTTGACTTTCATGATCCTGAAAGTTTTGAGGATTACAGACCATTTGTTTCATAGCATGTCCCTCAGCAGCGGTTTGCCTGAGGTTTTCTCATGATTGAATTCAGGTTATAAATATTTGTCAGGAATATCTCAGAAGCCATGCTGTGATCTTCACATCACATCCTCCCTGGTGGAACCAATTTCACTTTGGTGCATTGTTGATTAAGTTAATTTTGATCAGTGGATTAAGATGGGCTCTGCTGAGCTTCCTCACTCTAAAATGTCATTTTTTTTCCCTTGGTAATTGATACTATTTGGTTTGCTTGGAGAGGGGAGCATGGAGTTCTTGAGATTATTTGAAAATCTCATTTCTCGTCAAGCTGTCAATTTATTCATGTATACATAATCTCAGTAGGCAGTCATAGATACTTTGGGTTACAATCTGTCATTCATTGGGTTACAGTCTGTTATTATCATGGTTTATTTAAATGCCCAAACTCTCCCAGATTTGACCAGTGGGAGCCTTTTTAAGAAGACTTCTGTGTTAAAAAAAAAAAAACTGAATTAAAAATTTTTTTAAATTAAAAAGTCAGGGTGCCTGGGTATCTCAGCCAGTTGGGTGTCCAACTTTGGTTCGGGTCATGATCTCACAGTTTGTGGTTTCAAGTCCTGGGTCGGGCTCTGTGCTGACAGCTCAGAGCCTGGAGCCTGCTTCGGATTCTGTGTCTCCCTCTCTCCCCACCTCTCCTCACTCATGCTCTCTCTCTCCCTGTCTTTCTCTCTCTCAAAAGTGAATAAACATTAAAACATTTTTAAAAATTAAAAAAAAAAGATGTCTGTGTGTTTCTAACATGTTCCCACAGGGTTTTTAAAGAGCATTTCTTTACTATCTGCTATAAGATATTCAAGGGTCATTGTGTACTCTCTTTGCTCTGGTCTTGGAATCAAATGTTTCTTACAGGAGCCCTGCTTCCTTGCAGAGGAAAAGACATTAGAAGCAAAAGTATGGATACAAGTCTTACTGGCCCTTCTGTGCTGTTGTTAATCCTGGGTCTGCTTACTGGACAGAGGTAAGAACTATAGCACATACGGACATAAGTTAAGGTATATATGAGGTGCTTTTCTCACTGTAGGGGAAAAGGGGAATTATAAGCATACATACATTTACATCTCAGTTATTTCTGTATCTATTTATTTATACTGAAAGTGATGAGTTCACTCTGATATCTTGTTCCTAATGTAAACGGCACAGGATTCTTACTAGTTTTCCTTCTTTTCATACTTGTGATTTTTCTTTTCCAACAGTGAGAAACCTTCCTTGTACAACCTTTACATTATTAACTTGTATGATCAAGTCCCCTTTTAGTAGCCAATCTTGTCTTACTACTATGGCTCCTACCTTTTTAAAATATATATATATTAAATTTTTTAATGTTTATTTATTTTTGAGAGAGAAAGAGAGACAGAACATGAATGACGGAAAGGCAGAGAGAGAGGGAGACACAGAATCTGAAGCAGGCTTCAGGCTCTGAGCTGTCAGTACAGAGCCCAGCAAAGGGCTTGAACTCAGGAACTGGGTGATCGTGACCTGATAGGAAGTCAGATGCTCAATCGACTGAGTCACCCAGGAGCCCCTAAAATATTTTTTTTTAAATATTTTTATTTATTTTTAGGAGAGAGAGAGAGACAGCGTGAGCAGGGGAGGGTCAGAGAGAGAGGGAGTCACAGACTGAAACAGGCTCCAGGCTCTGAGCTGGCAGTCAGCACAGAGCCCGACGCGGGGCCCGAACCCACGAACCGCGAGATCATGTCCTAAGCGAAAGTCAGACGCTTAACCGACTAAGCCACCCAGGCGCCCCGCTAAAATATTTTTTAATGTTTATTTATTTATTAATGTCTATTTATTTATTTATTTAGAGAGTACAAGCAGGAGAGGGGCAGAGAGAGAGGGAGAGAGAGAATCCCAAGCAGGCTCCACACTGTCAGCACACAGCCTGACGCAGGGCTTGAACTCATGAACCCTGAGATCACAACTTGAGCCGAAATCAAGAGTCAGACACTGAGCCACCCAGGTGTCCCTGCTCCTTCATCACTCAGGCTGTGGCACCTGGTTGTCCAGCCACTACAAGCCCACCACCTACCATTGCTTGAGCTGCAACACTTACCCCGGGCTGGACCATTTCCTCGTGTGAATGCCATCCCAACTCCACTTGGGCTCAGGCTCCCTGCACTGAGCTGCCATCTTTACCAACTACCCTCCTTGTCTCTTCTGGGTCCCAACTTCTTGTGCTGGGCTGGGTGAGAGATCTTATAAAAAGTGAAGGTTACAACCTTGATATACTGCAACCAAATATCAGGCAGATAAAAAAAGTAAAAGACCCTGGCATGCAAATTGCTCTAAAATTTCTTTTTTAAAATTTTTAAGTAATGTCTGCACCCAGCACGAGGCTCGAACCCATGACCCTGAGAAAAGAGTTGCATACCTAAGGACTGAGCCAGGGACTCCTGGAATCTTTTCTTTAAGCCTACTAAAAAATAAGTCATGAACCGAAAGCTTCATCACAAAAATCTTCCATTTAGTAATGGTGGTAGAAACTGTCTTCTACACCTTTAAGCATTTTGTTGCAAAATACATTCTCCTCTTCCAGTTTTTAGATTTGCACCAGAAGAACAGTGTTACAAAGCAGTGGAGACACCCGACCCTCACGGGGCCATTTCTGCTGTCTTATCAACAAAAATCAACCTTTTGTGAAATGCAAATGCCTAAAAGGTTTACATTCAAGGGAGATTCTTTAAAGTACAATTTTATCTCAACAAAATTATTTTTCCCTTTTTAGAGAATTTCTACCCATAATCAGATGGTGTGGATTCACTTTTCATCCACTTTTGTAGCATGGCGTTGGATGCTACATCTAATAATTCCTCCTCAAATCCCTGGACTTTAGAATGTTCTCCACCCAGAAGTCTCCCTCTGCCACTACATTCTCTGGTCCCAGTCTGATGCCACTTAAATAATACTGCCGGCAAAGACCAAAAAAAACAAAAACAAAAAAAAACAAACAAAAAAAATAGCATCTTGTATTTTCTTTTTCTACTCATTTTCTAAAATGTCCTTCTTCTAAAGGGAAATCCTTCAGGGAAACCCTTTCACCTCAATCAAAGAACACATTTTTTCTCAGTTTTATCTGTTTTGAGAGGAAGAGGAGAGGAACTCACCCCACCCACCATTTTGATCTCCAGCCATAACTGTGAGGTCAGTTCAGCAAGAAGATTGAGTAGATCCCATTTAACAGCATCTCATGGCGAAGAGCCGTAGTAGACATAATAATCCTTGGGGAAAAGTGGACTGCTGAGTTTTGTTTTGTTTTGTTTTGTCTTGTTTAACAGAAAATTAAACTAGATTGATTACAAGTGTGATTATACCGTTCTTAAAATATGGGACGGATTTCATTGCCCTTTCTTATATTTCATGGCCAGTGCACCTGACCCCAAATCCGTCTGCAGCCGGGATATTTCTACTGGATGGAAGCAGAAGAGGAACTATAGCAGGAGACTCAGGAAAGCAGCGTGTTCTCCCCCAGCGTGTTAGATGCACACCTGAACTTTCAGCTTCATTGTTCAGGCAGGAAATCACCCAATTTCCCTGCATTTTATATTTTCTTTCTTTCAGAGTATATATTTAAAGTTATTATTTTACAAACGGCTATCGCACAATCTCCCATTCACAGATGACAAAGGCCTTGGGGGAAGTTAATGTTTTGCTATTATTAACTTATCAAGGAACCACAGTCCCCAGGCATTCTTTCAGCCCATAAACCATATTCCTTTCCTTGTGCTCACCCTTTATTTTTATGGCCCATTAACCAGTGCTGAATTAAAATCAAATTTGTATAAATGATATAATGCCGATATAAATAGTTTTGCAACCTAGTTAGTCATCTGAATACCCAGCGCATTGCAATGTCAGGATGGGGCTATGAATCAAATACAGGCGTACATTTTAAAGGACTGATGGTCAAAAATATTCCTTTATTTTTTAAACCGGGAGCCAAAAATGGGAGAGAAAATCTGAAAAAGTGCCAAACCAGATAAATTCGGCATAAACTTTAGAACACGTTTCATTTACACAACAGAGCAGGGACTCAGGCTGGATGCAACCCATGCTCCGTGTTGGCAAAAGAACAGTGTCTTGTTTCTTCGTGATACTTCATGCTGACATTTGGAGGGACTGGAGGTTCCTGCGTGAATCTTTCCACTTCTCGATATGAATGCCATCAAAATATATGCTGAAGCTTTTCATCTTCAGTTCATTCACCATCCGGGAAGAAAGAGAAGACTACCCAGAATTTTTAAATGGGAAAATTTCCGTGATTCTAATGAGAGGCTTGGAGCTCACTGAACCACGAATTATGATGATTCGATTCTAATTCACTTCACCAAATAATAAGTAGTTCTTATTTTTGAGAGAATTTAACTAATTGATTTCCTCCTAAATAAGGGAGGTGAGTGTCTCAGCTTCTATGCGACTGTTCACAGAGGTCCCCTCTGGTCTGGCCCAACTGTGGCCGCTTGACTCTTGGGAGAGGCCGAAGGTGTCACTCAAGGCTCATGTAATTGGGCAATAATGTCGTCACTAAGCAGAGGACTTTCTCAGGGGGAATTGCTGTAGCAACGCGATGCTTTGTGCTTCCAGATAGTTCTCACAGAGTGCATAAAAGGCCTCACTGTGTGCTTCTGTGAGAAATTTTACCAAGCAGACATCCATTTGGACGGAGACGCTATGCATAGGGGGGAAGCTGAGTGACAGAAAGACAGGGTCTTTAAATCTGAGGAACGTGGCCTCAATCCTGACATCACAATTTAAAGTATCTGCCCACTGAACTTTTCTGTAAATTGCAGGGAATGCTACCTACCACCGGATCAAATGAGATAACAGGAAATGCTGATTGATGCCTGGGAATTAAAAAAGCTCATGCTAGAGATCACTATTAGTCAAATAAAACAGATACAAACAGCCTCACGTATTGGAGTCAGTTGATAGAAAAACCAAGTAGTTTTATCCAGATTATGTGTTCCATTTTGTTCAAAATCTAAAACACTGGTTGTTTACCAGTGATGTGCTTCTTAGCCCGTCTTCACTCAAGAGAAGTACAGTTACTAGAAGTTCCGCCCTGACTCACCTATGCTCTCTCACCCACACTTCATCATTTTATGGCCCATTTGTCTGCATTTCTGTGTGACTGCACGTTTCAACAGGGACTCTGGAAGACATAGATCAGGCTGTCAGATAGGTCACACATTTCATCCTGTTCACAGGCCATATACATGCAGGTGTTCATCCCTATATCCAGAGCTTCCAGAATCATTCCAGAAACAGATTAAGCACTTAGAAGTAGTTGTTCAATAAACAAATGACAGGAATCAATTTGCTAAGTGAATATTTTTTGCTCAGCCTTCCAAGCCCATCTGTTTATATTTTTAATGTGACGGCTTTGATGAGATACAAATCCCACACCACACAACTCATCCAGTGATTTGTAGTATATTCAGAGTAACACAACTATTACAACAATCAGTTTGAGAACCTTTTCGTGATTCCCAGAAGAAACTCTACCCGTTAGTGGTCCCTTCCTGTTTCCTCACAGACCCTCAGTCTGCACTGCCATTGATATACATTCTGTTTATAAATGTGCCTCTTCTGGAAAGTTCGTACAAATGGAATCATGTGGGATTTTGTGTCTGGCTTCTTTCACTTAGTATGATATTTCCAAGGTTCATCTATGCTGTAGCAGATCTGTACTTCACTCCTTTTGACTGAATAATATTCCATTGCATGGACTATTCCGCATTTTGCATATTCACTGACCATTTCATGAAACTTCGGTTGCCTCTCCTTTCTGAATATTTTGAATAATGCTGCTATGAACGTTCATAAACATATTTTTATGAGGATGTATTTTTTAATTCTCTCGGCATATTCGTAGAAGTAGAATTCTTGGGTTACATAATAACCCTCTGGTTAACCACCAAAACATTTTCCAAGTGGATGTACCTTTTCAAACTTCTCCAGGCAGTGTATGTGAGATTCAGTTTCTCCACATCCTCACTCATACTTGGTACTGTCCGTCTTTAGATTATGACCATCCTAGTGGGTTGATGGGATATCTCACTGTGGTTTTGGTTTGCATTTCCCTAAAGACTAAGAATTTGAGTCTTTTCATGTGCTTATTGGCCATTTGTATACCTTTCTTGAAGAAATATTTATTCAAATACTTTGATCATTTTGTAATTGTAGTGCCTCTGTATTGTTGAGTTGCAAGAATTATGCTTGTTTTGGAGGTTGGATCCTTATGAGATACATGCAAGTACTTTCTCCCCTTCTGGAGGTTTCTTTTGATTTCCTTGATGCTGCCCCTTGAAGCACAAATATTTTAATTTTGGTATAGTCCCAATTGTCTGTTTTGTCTTTGTTTGTGCCTTGGTGCCATGTTTAAAAGAACCATTGGCTCATCCAAGGATACAGAGATTTATTTCTGTTTTATTTTACTAGCTTTATGTTTTTATCTGTTACATTTAGATCTTTACTCCACTTTGCACTCTATGACAGGAGGTAGGGTCTAACTTTAATCTCATTGTTCCAGCACCATTTATGGAAAAGGCTTTTCTTTTCTCATTAAACTTTCTGAACGCATTTGTCAAAAATCAATTAATCATAATCTTTAAGCTGACTTTTGGTCTCTCAATTATATTTCATTGATTGGCAAGGTTATCCGTGAGTCAGCACCATGCCGTGTTACTTACTGTAACTTTGTTGAAATTTTTGAAATTGGGAAGGGAAAGTCTTCTGGCTTCCTCCCCCTCCCCCCAAGATTGTTTGATATTCTGAGTCCTTTGCATTTCCATATGAAGTTTAGAATCATTTTGTCAGTTTCTGCAAAAACGGCAGCTGGGATTTTAATAGTGTTTTGTTGAATCTACAAATCAACATGGAGAGCATTGTTATCTCTTTTTCTTTAATTTTTTTTTAATGTTTATTTAATTTTGAGAGAGAGAGACAGAGTGTGAGCAGGGAGGTCAGAGAGAGAGGGACACACAGAATCCAAAGCAGGCTCCAGGCTCTGAGCTGTCAGCACAGAGCCTGACGTGGGGCTCGAACCCACGACCTGTGATATCATGACCTGAGTCGACGTCGGACGCTTACCTGAATGAGCCACGCAGGCGCTTCAGAGAGTATTGTTATTTTAACAATACTGTCTTCCAGTCTTCAATTTCTTCCAATGATGCTTTATGGTTTTCAGTGTATAACTGACACTGTACAATGTACAATTCCTTTGTGAAATTAATTGCAACGTTTTAGTCTTTGATGCAGTTGACAGTGAATGGAATTGATTTCTTAATTCCATTTTTGGATAGTTCATTTCCAGTGTATACAAACACAATGGATTTTTATATACTAGTCTTGTATTCTGCCCTGCTGATGATCTTTTTTATTGTCTCTAATAGCTTCTTATGTGGATTACTTAGAATTCCCTACATCTAAGATTATGTCATCTGAAAATAGAGATTGTTTTATTTTCTCCTTGGCAATTTAGAAATCATTTATTTCTCTTTATTGCCTAATTTCCCCAGCTAGAACCTCCAGTTGATGTTAAACAGAAGTAGTAAGAGTGGTTATCTTTGTCTTATGGAAATAGGAAATATTTCAGGCTTTTACCAGTAAGTATGATATTAGCTGTTGGAATTTCATAGATTTGATTTATCAAGTTGCAGTTCTTTTCTATTCCTAGTCGGTGAATGTTTTCGTCATTAAAGAATGTTGGATTTTGTCAAATATTTTTTCTTCATTGACTGAGATGATCATGTGGTTATTGTTCTTTATTCTATAAATATGATGTATTATACTGAATGATTTTTGTATATGTTTTTAAATGTTTATTTATTTATTTTGAGAGAGAATAAGAGAGCACAAGCAGGAGAGGGACAGAGGGAGGGGGATAGAGAAATCCCAAGCAGGCTCCGTGCTGTCAATGCAGATCCTAACATGGAGTTCAATCCCATGCCCCTGGGATCATGACTCGAGCCCAAACCAAGAGTCAGGTGCTTAACCCACTGAGCCAACCAGGCGTCCCTAATGACTTTTGTATATTAAACTAACCTTGCATTCCTGGAGTAGATTCCACTTACTCCTGGTATATACTGATTTTCACATGTTACTAGATTCCATTTTTTAGTAGTTTGTTAAGGATTTTAATATTTATATCCATAAAGGATATTAATTGCAGTTTTCCTGATCGGCAACCGATGGAATGGGAAAAGATAGTTGTAAATGACATATCAGTTAAAAAGCTAGTATCCAAAATCTATAAGGAACTCACCAAACTCCACACCTGAAAAAATAAACAATCCAGTGAAGAAATAGGCGGAAGATATGAACAGACACTTCTTCAAAGAGGACACCCAGATGGCCAACAGACACATGAAACAATACTCAGCGTCCCTCTTCATCAGGGAAATACAAATCAACACCACACTGAGATACCACCTCACGCCAGTCAGAGTAGCTAAAATGAGCAAATCAGAGGACNAGGGGAGAAGAAGGGGGGAAACGGGGGGGGAGAGGGAGAGAGGGAAACCATGAGAGACTCTTGAATGCTGAGAACAAACTGAGGACTGATGGGGGAGGGGGAGAGGAGAAGGGGGGTGACGGGCATGGAGGAGGGCACTTGTGGGGATGAGCACTGGGTGTTATCTGGAAACCAACTTGACAATAAACTATTAAAATATCTGCAGTTTTCATTTCTGTGATATCTTTGGTTTTTTATAAAAGTAATACTGGCTTCCCAGAATAAGTTAAGAATTTTTCAGTCCTCTCCTATCAGTTTGCTGAGACCTGGTGTTAAATTGTCCTTAAATATTTGGAACAATGCAACAGTGAAGACATCTGAACCTGAGGTTTTCTTTGTGGGATGTTTTTTGAGTACTTATTTAATCTTTGTCATTGTTCTATTCAGATTTTTTATTTATTTTTGAGTTAATTTTGTTAGTTCATGTCTCTCAGAACTTATCCAATTTATCTAAGTTATCAAATTTTTTATATGTGATTGTTTATACTATCCCCTTATAATTCTCATTGTTTCCGTAAGACCAGTATCAATTCCCTCTCCTTCCTGGTTTTAGTAATTTGAGTCTTTTCTCTCTTTTCTTGACAGTTGGGCTAATGGTTATACTTTTTATTGGCCTTTAAAAAACCCAACTTTTATGGGGTGTCTAGGTGGCTCAATTGGTTGGGTATCTGACTCTTGATTTCAGCTCAGGTCATGATCATGGTCATGAGATCTAACCCTGCTTCAGGTTCTGCACTGGGCTTAGAGCCTGCTTACGATTCTCTCTCTCTCTCTGCCCCCCACCCCTTGCTCGCATTTGCTCTCTCTCTCTCTCTCTCTCTCAAAATCCAAAAAACCCACACCCAACTTTTGGTTTTGTTGATTTTCCTTATTAATTTTTTAATTTTGTATTTCATTTATTTCTACCCTAATATTTTGTAATTCCTTCCCTCTGCTCACTGGGTGTATATTTTGCTTCTATTTTCCAGTAAATGGTTAGGTTTTTGATTTTTGATCTATTTTACTTTTGATAAAAAAGCACTTATATCTATAAATTTCCTTCTAAACTCTCCTTAATGCTACATTCTATAAGTTTTGGTATGTTATATTTTTGTTTTAATTTGCCTCAAAACAATTTCTAATTTCTTTTACCCCTGCTGGTTATTTAAGAGGATGTCATTTAATTTTTACATGTGTGCAAGTTTTTCTGATTTTCTTTTATTGCTAATTTCTAATTTCATTCTATTGTGTTTGGAGAGCATAATTTGTATCACTTCAACCTTTTTAATTCATTGAGACTTGTTTGATGCCTTAACATATGGTCTCTTCTACCACACACACTCACACATATTACTAGCCTATGATTTATAAATCCTCAGGAAAAATTCAGTTTTAATCAACAACTGTACAATACATATCTTTGTTCCAAGCAAAGAAGATGATCACTAAGGAGAATGTAGTGAAGAATGGAACTTATCTCCAGTGAGTCTATCTGAAGACCAAAAAAGGTAATATAAGTCAGGTCCAGAATTATGAGAAAACCACAAAGTATATAATATCACAAATAACTGATGTTTCAGCATTTTAAACCAAGAGACTGAGGAGCACATAAAAGTTTGTCTTAAACACATGAGGGACCATCATTTTGTGGTGGGGTGTTATTTCCACCTTGAGTACAGTTAGAGCCAGGAGAGTAAATTCAGGTAACTGAGGAGGACATTCTTGCTGGCTCAATACTTATAAATATGGAAGGGGTGGTAAGCTTCCTGTCACTGGCGTGTTCAAATAAGGCCTGAGTATACACGTGATTGGAGTTTGTGGAGGAAGTTCATACATCACACCAGGTTGGTACTTGAACAACTTCGTCTTCCCTCCAACAGTTGGGAACTTTATATTCTGTGAGACAGAGTGTCAAGAATTATTAAACTATAAGACTAATCCTGGTATTGGCTCAAAGTAGTAACTTTCTGGGAACATGAGAGGATCTAAGGTAGCTCTGGGCTGAGTAAGGTAAGGAAATATATGCGAGGGACATGGAAGAATATTCAGGGTTGGGAGAATGTTGTGAGGAAACCTGAAGAGGAGGAAAAAAACTATCAAACACATTCAGAGATCAATTTATTTAAGATGAAGTTGAAACTGGACTCAGTGAGGTACAGTGTGATGCAATCTATGGGAAGAGAGAAAATGTTATCAAGTCAGAAATGCGTCCCAAGAGTTAAGTTCATTCTATTTTCACCAAGGGACTTGAACTGGCACGTGGAATGTCAGCAGGTAATGCTCAGGTCTAAGAGTGGCCAGAAGTGTGTGTCCCAGCAGAAGTGGAGAGCTCCAAAACCTATTTAAGTTTCCAGGAAGTAGGTACGGCAAGCAGTTGGCATCAGGGAAAGGACTCTGGCCTTCTAGAGCAACTATTAAGAATTAGGAAGCACCGAAGTCCTGAAGAAATGATGTATCCTCAGCGAGTCACCAAGATAAATTCAGATTGGAGACTGTAGACAATGGATCTCAAGGAATAAGTCAAAGCCCAGTGAATAGAACTGAGGTATAAAGTCAGTATCTTATAGCACCAATAAAGAGGCTAACTTGTTTCTGAGCTTCTGCATTTCTGACTTAAGGTTCATCATACTTTTTTCCTTACTGGAAAGGTTGGCTTCAGAGCCTGGGTTAGACCTGAGATGGAGACGGAAGGTTGGGGTCTTAACCACAAGGACAGAAAATAAGGGGACAATACACCAAGAGCAGCAGAGTTCTTTGGCTGGCATCCCTGGCCGTTTGCTAGCCACTGCCTGGAACACAAACTCAATACTGAGAAGACTCAAGAGCCTGTGTCACTACTCACTGTGGAGAAACACCAGAGTCCAGTGACGATGACATCTGTGGGCATGGGACAGAGGTCAGCACACGCATCCTCTGCTCTTCATTCGTGCACCAGAACATTCCAGTGTAGGCTCAGGAATGAATTAGAGTCGGTGTGGCAGATCTTGATTCCCAGATGAATCTCACATTTTCTGTGAGCACCAAGGGCCATCCCTGGAAGATCGTGGCCAGCAGGGAGGTGCTCTTCTGGTGTTGAATTGGGTCAACTGAAAAGGTTTGCAGAGAAGACAGGCGGGTGGACGTAGTGGTGGCTCTTCCACATCTGTGTGTATGGCTCTCAGTTTTCACTCTAGTATGAGAAATGGGATTCCATGCCCTCATGTTAAATTTTCTGTGCGGTGAATTGTAAAAGCAATTGCCAATAAGAATTATTTCATGTACGCATAATTCCCTGTGCAACATGCTGCAAATTTATTCATGATCTTCTCCAGCTAATATGAGGAAACTCAGCTGCAGTGCCAAAATGACAGGATGATTTATATATAAAACTGAAATCCACATTAAAATTCTTCTACTTGATCTCCTGCTCTGGAATTTGAAGGGAAATACAAGGGATGCTTAAAAAATAACCTTCATAAGGTAAGATGTGCAGGTAGGAGGTTTGCACCCTTACCCACAGAAGTTAAAGTGTATGTGTTTCTCATGAATATATGGGATAAAGGTACTAAAAAAGTAACACTACAAATACTGTGCAAACCCAGTAAAAATTATAGAATTTTAACCTGAAGATTAAATATACATATAGGTATATATACCTTCCTCAATACACTTTAAAGATGAAGAAAATGGAGCCCAGAGAACTATAGACACTCATCAAAGGCTCTATGACAGAGGCAGAAATAGGACTTGACTTAGATCTGCCATGGACAGAGCCTTTGTGTTTTCTTTCTCATCGTGATGTATTTTTGGTTTTCTATTTTTTTAGAATACCCATAATTATCTCCAGTTACTAAGACTAAAAATCCCCATTTCTGATGACCGCACTCATTCTGTGTTCCTTCCCCCAAACCCTGCTACCTTCTCTGGAATGTCTATGTCTACCTACCTTCTGCTGACCTAACCTTTGAATTTGCCTCTGGCTTTCTTTTTCATTTGCGCTTGCGTTGTTCAAATGGACTTCTGTAAGAGCATCCTCATTAGCTTGGTGGTTTTTATATTTTTTTCTTCCTGGTTATGTCCCATAAACCATCATCAGATAAAGGTTTATAAAACACATTTTGTATCATCTTTCCCAGGATAAAAGCTTTCAAAAGCATCCAGTTTCCTACTGATTCAGATCCAATGGCTTTGTCCTCACAATGAAGAGTAATACTCTACCACCTAACCCCAGCTCATGACCCACTTCAGGAAGAACACCGCTCTTTTTATGTCCTAGGCCATATTTTTTATATATTTAATTTTATATATAGTTAACACATTGTATCTATCTATCTATCTATCTATCTATCTATCTATCTATCTATCTATCTATCATCTATCTACACAAGTGAGTGTCACCTTGTAAATGTGGACATATTAATTACATTTCATTTGCTCCATGAATTCTCCAGAGGCTTTGTGCTGAAAGCACATCTAACCTAATGTCTGTCGGTGGGGATTGTTGACCGCTTCATCATATGCACTCAGGCATTTCAGAAGTAAATGAAAATTTCTTCCCAAGTTATATGTCCCACCCATTTCTTACACAAGTGTTTCCATTCGAATCCAAGAATACGTTCTGCACTGTTCCTATTCTATCACTCATCCCCATCAACCTATTTCTCTTCCTCACTTTGTGGCCATTCTTTTCTACCATTTCAATTCCTACCCATTCTACTCAACTGTTATTTTTCTTTATGCAGCCTGTCTTGATTATTACAATGAGAGCTTTTTCCTGCATCTGACATCCTGTCAACTTAAGAACTGCAATAGAAGACACTTGATGATAAGTGCCCTGACACACTTTGTATTGGAATTATTTTTTTGCATGTTTTATTTCCTTGTGGGTGACAAGATTCGTCCTATCCATATTTGTGTTTCCTAGAGCCGTTAATGCCAAATGAGAGAGAAAATACGGGATGTTAGTTCAAGATGGGACACTGACCACATTACTTTAATAATAACAAAAATGGAACCGACAGAGAAAAGGAAGGGGATTAGTAGCAAGCTAACATTCTGAAGAATTTCTGAAAAGTAGGAAAACAACTCACATGTAGACATAGCTCAGTAGGCATTTCAGGGGTCCATAGATAGAGGGGCCTGGGTGGCTTAGTTGGTCGAGCGACTGACTTCAGCTCAGGTCATGACCACACGGTTTGTGGGTTCGAGCCCCACGTCGGGCTCTGTGCTGACAGCTCAGAGCCTGGAGCCTGCTTCAGATTCTGTATCTCCCTCTCTCTTTGATCTTCCCCTGATCGTGCTCTCTCTCTCTCTCTCAGATATAAATAAAACATTAAATTTTTTTTTAAAAAAGAAGTCCACAGATAGAGAATAATTCTAAACCTTATTTAAAAAAAATTGCAAGTATTAAAAACTGGGCTTCTCATTAGCGAAATCTAATGTTTGACAACAATGAAGCAACCACCATAATGAAGGAAACCACATTAGCATTCAAGCTTGAGGGCAAAATTAGGTGCTTTCCAACATAAAGAGACACAGAAAGTTTATTTGGTCATACACTTTTTTTTTACTATAAACAATAAAAGATAAATCCAAGAAACAAATTCAAAAAGAAATACGAAGGAGAAGAGGATATGAGTCTCAAGGAAGGTGGAACTAACTTATGACTCGGAATAACAGATAAATCTCAGAATGACTTCTTTACGGCTGGTAAAGAAATAATCATTCCAAATTAGAACATGAAGTCTGAGAATTGCTTGAAAATGTCTTCAAGAAGAAAATAGTGTCATCCAAAATGAGTGATTATCTTTTCTGTCAAGTAAAAAAGGTAGTTATAAAGTGAGGTTAAAAAATTTTATGAAAACTGAATGAAAATAAATCATGGTCCCCCAAATTAAACTCTGACATAAGTTTTTCACAATTGATGGAGTTTAAAGAGCAGTGCCTTTTGAAATAACGAAGTCAAACAAACAATATTGAGGCAATTCCTAGGAAGAGAAAACACTGACTGATATTATCAGTTCAGGTATAATCACTGTAGATTTATGATAGCCACAAGCCATAATTACTTTGGCACCATTTTCTTTTCTGGAGAGTGATTTGTCACTTTTTGGATAATGGCCAACTTTGTAAAGTTTTTGAAAAGTTGTACACTTTATTTGAACCTTTGCAAACTTATACATATATTTAAAAATTTATTTATGTATTTACTTTGAGAGAGAGAGTACATATGTATGTGTGCATGCATGGGTGGGGGAGGGGTGGGCAGAGAGAGAGAGAATCCCAAGTAGGCTCTGCACTGAGAGGCTGTTACAGGGCCTGAACTCAAGAACCAAGAGATCATGACCTCAGCTGAAGTCGGATGCTTAACTGATTGAGCCACCTGGGCACCCCAAGCATTTATACATGTTGTTGAGAAGAATTTTTTATTTATGTCTAACAACTTCTTCAGTTTTCTTTTTTCCAATAAATCTGAGTAAAATAAAGTACAACACTTTGACTAAAATATTAACACTTGTTTTCCCATAAGTACTCTTTTCTCTAATTTTCCACATTTTATAGCAGAAGTACATATTATTTTTAAAACAAAAACATAATATCCCATCTTAAGCAGAGCACCTGGGTGGCTCCTGTGGTTAAGCAGCCAACTCTTGATTTCAGCTCTAGTCAAAATCTCATGGTTGTGAGATGGAGCCCCGTGTCGGCTCCATGCTTAAGGTTCTCTTTCTCTTTCTCTTTCTCTTTCTCTCTCTCTCTCTCTCCTTCTGCCCCTTCCCCACTCACTCTCTCTCTTAAGAAAATTAAAAATTAAAAAAAATAAAAATACGAAACAAATATCTTTAACAGCTTTATTTATAACATTGTAAGCCAATTCCAGAAAAAGCTTAGAACTAATAAGAGATGAAGTAGATTTTCAACCTCTTATGCCGTGTATTTCTTTTACTTTTTAAAAATTCAATAAATCAAATTACCCTGTCTACTTTGAATGAAGAGTTTCATTACTTCTGAATAAATTTAATTAATATCATTATTAATGTTTAATTCAAAATTATTTTCCTTTCATCCTAAGAAATACAAATCTCAAAGGTTTTAATGAAATCCGTCAAGATTAAATACAAAAAAGTCTTGCTCCAAAGGTAAAGGAAAAGACAGTCCATTTTTATTTTATTGACCAAACATAAAACATTTAAACATAGACTGACTTACACACACGGACTATCACAATCACGAAAAGGAAAATCCAAGAGGTGGAAGTTGGTCAGTGGTAAATGAGAAGAGAAGATGGTGTGTCGATGTGGCCCTATCGTAATTCACCTGGGGATGGGACCCGACCCAGAAACGTCTTCCTGTGGGAAGGAGGAAGCTAACGGAACTGACTGGGCCAGGGGTTCAGAACTAGCTCCTCTCTCGAGATGTTAGATCCAGATTTGAAAGGGGAGGTGGGGGGTCATAGGTCAATGTTTGTGCTTAGAACAGGCAAATGTGAGCTTTGGAGTCAGATAGGCCTGAGACAAGATCTAGCATGGCAATTAAGCGACCAAATTATTTGACCTCTTCAAGCTTGATTTTTTCCCCCTGTCTCCAAAATAGTGATAATAATACCTCATATTTGCTCTGAGGCTGGTCAAGTCTGGGCAGGTGACGTTTTTGTGATCCTAAGGGATCTGTTCTGTACAGCAGAGGAATGTAAAGACAGGCGGGGATTCAGAGGCCAGCTTTGGCTCACAGAGACCTGGAGTGTCAGCAGGGTATTCATGCAGAGAACAATTTGCAGGAGATGGATACACACAGGACTGCTGGAAAACGGCTGGACCTTGTTGAACCCTGAGGTCCCTGGTTCGCTGTGGACGCACTGCCTACTGGATGCATGATAAAGGCAATTTGTTTCAGCTTTCGGTTAGCTTGAGGTGGGTCTGGGTCTCATATGCCCACCAGGCTTCATCAGGTTTAGTCCAAATTCAGTTGAACCGAACTTACAAATAATGCCTCTCAACTGTACATTGGAATGATAGGTAACATTTTAAAATTACATTCATCTGTGGTTCCCACTCCCTACACTGTTTATTCAATTGGTCTAATTGAATTCCTCATGTAGCCGGGAATGAGAACCACAGAACCAAATTCATTAGTGTCCACAATGGAATGGAGTTGAAAAATTTGGGATTGCAAATTGATTCCTCAGTTATAAAAAGATGCTGCCACCCACTTACTCTTGACTTTAGCTCTAGAAATGACTACTGTCTTGAGTTCGATAGCAAATTTTAATTTACTTTAGGTGATATGAATGCATTCCACAGTTTAAAGGCTTTAAGATAACTCTTTAAGTTAAGTAACTCACCATAATAAATCCTCATGAGTAAATCTTAGAATAACAGAGAATACCTATATTGTACAAGGCTGCTGGGAGAGTCTAATGTGTGAACATGACATTATGATCGTAGCCTTATTTGCCAAGTATTCAAGTGCACTTTATATATATTTAGACCAAAGTATTCTCCCTCAGTGATTTCCTTGTCGACATGAGGCTCCCCAAAACAGGATGAGATGGTATTAAAGCCTTGTTCGTGGATGTTTGTGCCCTAGTTTTCAAGCTAATCAGTAGACTTTTTTCTACTGACAGTACCCCTGAGGCTACTGCCTGTGACATTAGCAGATTACTGTGTATAGATTTACTATAGGTCCACCCTAACAAATATATATTGATTGATTAGTTGATTGATTGATCAATCGATTTATGAGATCATTTACTAATTCATTCTATTCCACTTTCCAGTAAAAAGTAAAGACAAGATGGCATCTAACATATAGCCATGACCCCTCTTCCTTCACCTTCTCTTGCAGGGCTCCAATGTAGGTGGAAGTGGCTAGGGAGTGGCATGTTGGTTCGCCTGTTTAAACACTCGGAGTCTGTGATGTGGTTACAATCTGTTCGTTACTCATCCTTCCATATGGCCCATTGACAGCTGAGAGCAACTTTGCTCATCATTACAGTTGGGGGGTTGACAGATGACAGATGTCAGTTGGAGATGGCTCTCTCACACATGGCGGACCAATCACCAGGCACTCCCCAAAGGTGGGGACAAGATCCCAGCCAACAGATGGCTTGGCCTGTCTTGATTAGGCGGTAATTAAACATTTTGGCTAGAAACCCCCTTTTTTTAGGTTTTCCTTAAGAAGTTGTCACTCAATCCCATATGTACTGATTTTTCCCATCCCTAAACATTCTTTCACACTGTCATTCAGACACTTGACAGGAGTTCACAGAAGTACATTTTCAGTGATTCTGATCAGACAACTCCAGAATATTGAAAGACAAAACCACTAATGTTTAAGACCTCACAAAGAAACAATTGAATTCTAAACAGCAGCTTTACGAATGTCAGAGGTGGCTTTAGCCGAAGACTCATTGCTTCCTTTTAGAAATTGGTGTTCTAAAAGGCATTTATTTTTCTTTCAGCTTTCTTCATGTTCTCACTAATGTTTATGTTTTAAGAAGATTGTTCTTTTTCCCAACTGGGTTTCTCCATCTGATTATTTGTGGAAAAAAGTCCCACATATTTTGGCCAAAGGCATGCTATTTCAGATTGGGTCTTACCAGCTCACTACAGAACCCCCACCGATGAGTGGAAGGAATAAGCTCATTTGCAATGAAAGAAGGCAGCTTTATATGGGGGACCCCTCATCTGGACACTTCACCCAGGCCCACTTCTGGGGATTCTCTGCTTTGGAATTGTTTTTTTCTATTTTGTAGAATTCTTCTTGCGACTGTTTCCTCTGTTGCACAAATATAAAAAGTGTTTTAAAAATACCACATATGTACTAATGGAGGAATCCGACACATCACTTTAAAAGGCTGCACAATATTTTGACATCAAAATGCAAAAGGAGCTGTAAGAGGTAAAGTTCTGTTTATTTTGTTTTTCTCTATGAAGAAGAGAGCTAACTTTCCCCGAGACAAATGGTAATGTTTTTTAAAAATCCCATTGAGTATAACTTTTCCTAAGGGAAAGAAAAATATCTCTTCAAAAAGTCAGAATATCTTTGACTCAGTGAGCATGCTAGAGAAAAAAATACATATTTAAAATAAATTCACGTCTATGATTTATTGAAGGAAAAACCTGCCAGATATTAAATTATGATGGCCAACATGCTTGCTTTTATCAAACCTTGTATCTTACAGAACTCTAATTCAACTTAATTAAGTGTTTGTTTGTTTTTCTTAAAGAGACATTTAGCACACAGGACCATGATGCCTAGAAATGGGCTTCTGGAATTGTGTTTTCGTATGTGCTGCCTCTTCCCATTTTCATCCCCAGCGGCCACTCCCCTCACATCAGTGGTCACCCAAAGTTCATTCATCCGGGAAGCAATGGGACGGTAGAGGCTTCCACCGTCAGCCTCATGTGCCGCGAAGGGGTACAGCATGGGGTTCTCCATCCATGGTTCCGGGACAGGACAAGGAGAGATAGACCTTCAAAAATCTGCATCAGACCAAGCCAAACAATACTACTGGAGCCTATTAATTGTGCGTGACTCATATAATTTCTTTCTTTTTTTAAAATTACTGTCTTATTTTTAAATTTTATTTAAACCCAGGTGTGTTAACACATAGTGTAATAATTATTTCAGGGGATAGAATCTAGTCATTTAACACATACGTACAACACCCAATGCTCATCTCAACTAGTGCCCTCCTAATGCCCATCTTCCATCTAGCCCATCTCCCCACCCACCTCCCCTCCAGCCACCCTCAGTTTGTTCTCTGTATTGAAGGGGCTTTTATGGTTTGCCTCCCTCTCTGTTTTTATCTTATTTTTCTTTCCCTTCCCTGATGTTCATCTGTTGTGTTTCTTAAATTCCACATATGGGTGAAATCATACGATATTTATCTCCCTCTAACTTATTTCATTTAACATAATACATTCTAGTTCCTCCCGCATTGTTGCAAATGGCAAGATTTCATTCTTTCTGATCTCAGACTAGTATTCCATTGTGCAATATTCCAACATTTTCCATTCACCAGCTGAAGGACATTTGGACTCTTTCCATAGTTTGTCTATTGTTGACAGTGCTGCTATAAACATTGGGGTACACGGGCCTCTTTGAATTAGCACTTTTGTATCCTTTGGATGAATACCTAGAAGTGCAATTGTTGGGTCGTAGGGTAGCTCTATTTTTAATTTTTTTGAGGAACCTCCATGCTGTTCTTCATAGGGGCTGAACCAGTTTGCATTCCCACCAGCAGTGCAAAAGGGTTCCCCTTTCTCTGCATCCTCACCAACATCTGTTGTTTCCAGAGTTGTTAATTTTAGCCATTCTGGCAGGTATGAGGTGGTGTCTCATTGTGGTTTTGATTTGTACTTCTCTGATGATGGGTGATGTTGAGCATTTTTTCATGTTATCTGGATGTCTTCTTTAGAAGTGTCTATTCATGTCTTTTACCCATTTCTTCACTGGATTATTTGTTTCTTGGGTGTTGAGTTTGACAAGTTCTTTATAGGTTTTGGATACTAACCCTTGTACAATTTCTTATCATATTTCTTTTAGATTTGCAGTCAGTTCACAGAAGCTGGGAGAAGGATGTTCAGAGCTGGTGAAAGACATAGCCTCNTATTTCTTATCATATTTCTTTTAGATTTGCCAATGTGAACCATGGGCAGTCAGTTCACAGAAGCTGGGAGAAGGATGTTCAGAGCTGGTGAAAGACATAGCCTCTGTTCGATGCGGAGGGAGGAGGTGAGCACAAACTCTTCCTGCTACACTGACTTTGGGAAAATTACATGTTCAGAGGATGGGGTTCCTTACCTGTAAAAGAAGGGGTGTGTGCATGTGGGGGTGAGGAAGGGGTTGCCTGCAAGGACAGCGCCAGTGGAGGAAAAAGGGACACACAGCCGTGTGACAGTGCCTGACACAGCACCTCTCATGCCTCAGTTGTCCGCGGTAACTTTCTCCCCAAGCCTCCCAAACTAAGCGGCTCCTTCGTGTCATTCCCTGTTGAGGAATATTCAATGCTTCTTGTTTCCCACAGCAGGTACCTCACTTGGCATTTTTACCAACCATCTCACAGATCAAAACTGCTAGATCCTGAAGTCCTGGAGACCCAGGAAGTCATGAACGTCTCTGAAACTGTGTGGGAAATGCAGAATGCAGCTCCCCGCCCCCCTTAGATAAAGGGCCTGTCTTAGCAAGGCAGAGTGGTGCTGAGATCAACTTCCAGGTCACTCACTTCTTGCTGAGGGACCTTTACACCATTTTGGTCTTGTTGCCTGGTATGCAGAGAAATGATGGAGTCACGAGGATTAAATTAGTTAAAAGCACCTGTACGTAAAACAGTGCACAGCACATTGAAATTGTGTGTGTGTGTGTTACTATTTATGTTACTACTGGTAGTGTTACTGCTACTATTATCCTTGTCACATCAATAGGTGCTTAAAGGGGTCTGTAGCCAAAAAATGTTCAGAAACTACGGCCCCCCAGCAGCTGCTGAAGCCAGAGTCCTGGTTTACTGTGATGCTCTGTGAGAGCCCCGGTCCACGTTCCTGCATCTGAGCCTCTGCTTCATTCCCTGGAGATTGCTCTCCAAGTGACACTCTTGCACCCATTGGAGGGCCAGCTCCCCCCTCAGCCCTGGCTCTCCCTCCCCTGCTGGGAGCCCTCATCTCCCCAAAGTTCACTCAGCCGGTCCAGGGTGACGCAGGCCACTATCAAAGTTCCCAGCTGGGTGTGTCCCATCCATCCTGCAGAAGGAAGTGGCTGAGAGGCCTTGCTTCTGTGACCCAATAGTCTACTCATCGGGGTCTCATAGAACTAGTCAATCCTTGGAGGCAGAGTAGACCCTCATATACTGTGTGCTCAATGCATCGTTTTTTTAAAGTTAATTTTCAGAGAGAGACGGGGGGGGGGGGGGNGGAAGAAGCCCCAGCTGGTCCCATGCTGTCAGTGCAGGGCCCAGCACAGGGCATGGTGTCACCAACCATGAGATAGTGACCTGAGCCGGCATCAAGAGTCGGATGCTCAACAGGCTGAGCCACCCAAGCGTCCTTCAACGTGCCATTTTCAGGTGGTTCATCCCTGTTGCCAAAGTAACTATCAAACAGGGAATGAGTGAGTTCCTGACTATCAGTGTTCAGGGACACTGATGTCATGGGCACCTCACTAAATACCTGGCACACAGTAGTTGCGCAATACATATTATTGACTGGAAAAATAATCAGTAGTAACATTTTACTTAAGTGACTGTGTTTGACGTGAGTACCCACACTGATGAATTTACAGTATCTTTACATTTACAGTGTATTAAGTAAGGGAGAGAAACTATTATTTCCATCACAGCCATGGAGATGTTAAAGTATCGAAGCAGAGCTGGAAGGGAGAGAATAGACTTTTCCCCACGCTACTGTTTTTGAAGTGTCACCAGCAACAGCAAGCCATTGCACGAGTCTAAAATAACTGTTGCTTTAGGGCTGCTTAATGATACCTCATTACTGATAGAAGATAATGGGATGATAAGGGCAAGATTCATTGACCTTTCAAAGGCTTTTGATTTAGTAAATGACACTGTTGGATAAGCTAATTAATTTTGGCTTTTCTCCTGTAGTGATGGAGGAGTTCTGATCTCATTTGATTAGTAGGAAAAATCAGGGCCTCTTCTAAGGCTATCAGCCTGATTTATTACTCTTCCTATCTGATGGTGCCTTAGGGCTCAATAACTGATTGAGTTTATTTTATTTATTTTAAAATGATCTTTCTGATGTTAGAGATAAGCCAAGAATTCACTTACAGAGCAACGATAATACCACTTCAAATAACGTTTCCCTTAGCGTCCCAGTACTTAATATGTTTTTGCTTCTGAGTCCCTACATTTGCCAACAAAGAAGATTCTGGAAGATAATGGTGAAAACATCGCTCGGCGACAAACTCACCCCATGCGGGTCAGAGCAAACAAATCTGAATCTAGGAAAGGCAGGAAGGGAAAAGGTAGAGTTTCATTGGTCAAATGTCTACCTAATTCTCAGTTTCTAGGTAACTTGATGCACGTTCTTGCAGCTCTATAAAGCTTGGCACTTTTTTCAATAAATACAGGTCTCGCCTGCTAAACCAGGCTACACCAATTGCACTAGAGACCACGCGATACTGGGAAAAAATGAGTGCATTTATTTATTAGACAGAAGCATGTATTTAACATGTCTGACACTTACAAAAAGCTTGTAATTCTATTCTTCATTGAGTTTGATTCTATTCTTCACTGACTGATGTGAAATGGAAGGAATATTAAAGCAATCCTCTTTTGAACTGAAATGGGTTTATTTTTTAGAACTTGGTGAGTATAGATTTATTTCCCTTAGGCTTTCAAAGGCATACCCATAAATAGTCATTCAAAAAGTTAAGCTGAACTCTAATGAGGAAATAAATCATAGTTCGTAACTAGAATTTATAGAAGAATGATACATAGGGCTTCTGACTTCTCTATTGTAGATAATAGAGCAGAGCGCAGAGCTAAAAGCCTGTTAGCCGCATGCACCTACCACGTGACCCCAAACCATCCTCCTAGGCATTCACCGAGAAAGCTGAAAGAACATCTCCATACGCAAATGTTGATAGAAAATTATTTGTCATAGCCGAAAACTGGAAACTACTGCAATGCCCAGTAACAGATGAATGGATTAAAAAAAAAAAAAATTGTGGCTCAGTCTTTTAAACGCCTGACTTCAGCTCAGATCACAATCTGGCCATGTGTGAGTTCGAGGCTCACACGGGGCTCCTTGCTGTCAGCCTGTCCTGCAGAGCCTGCTTGGATCCTCCACCCCCGTCTTTCTGCCCCTCCCCCACTTGTACTCTCCCCAAAAATAAATACATATTTTTAAAAAAATTGTGGCCTGTACATACTATGCTATATGACCCAGCAATAAAAAGACAAATTATCAGTATAGACAGCATTGGCGGGTCTGCAACTCATTGTCATGAATGAAAAAATCCAGACAATCAAAGAGCACATACTATATTATTTCATTTGTATCAAGTGCTTAAAAATGCAAATTAATCTATAGTGACAGAGAGCAGATTGGTGTTGCTTGGGGTCTGGGGTGGGGAGTAGGCCGGGGCTATTGGGGGGCTCTATTAGTCATGGTTTTCCAGAGAATCAGGGCCAGCAGGATGTGAAGAGACGGAGATGTATTTTCAGGAACAGACTCACATGATTGTGCGGCATAAGTCTAAAATCTGGAGGGAAGCATTCTTGCAGCAGCTCAAATCCAAAGGCCATCTGGAGGCAGCGTTCCTCCTCACTTGAGGACTTCATTCTTTTCTCTTAAGGCCTTCAACTGATTGGATAAGGCCCACCCACATAATAGTGGCAATCTGTTTTGTTTAGCATCTACCAATTTAAATATTACTCATCGGGGGCACCTGGGTGGCTCCGTCGGTTGGTTAAGGGTCCAACTTTGGCTCAGGTCATGAGCTCACAGTTCGTGAGTTCGAGCCCCACGTCAGGTTCTGTGCTGGTGGCTCAGAACCTGGAGCCTGTTTTGGATTCCATGTCTGCTTTCGGATTCGGATTCTGCTCACACTGTTTCTCTCTCTCTTTCTCTCTCTCTCAGAGATAAATAAAACATTTAAAAATTAAAAAAAAAATTACATGCTAAAAAATTTCAACAGGTACAGGATACAGCACTTTTGACAGTGCTCTGGGAGTAACAGCAGACTTCACGCTTCTGGTATTAGCTATTTTCTTTAAATACATAGTTTTTAAAAAGAGCCCATTCTTTGGCATGTGGTTATCTGGTGCTGTGATATGGATAAGGGCATGTCACCCCCTGGCTTACAAATCCATGTTGACAGAGGACGCCGTGTGCCGATGGAGGGCGACTTCCGGCAGCGTAATTAACTCCTAAATGGAATGAACCACTTGTCTTTTCCTCTCCTGCCCCTCCCCCAGTGCCACTCCCCCACTAGTAATTGGTAGATGATTATTTTAGTAGCAAAACAAACCTTCAGACAATACACTCTTTCTTATGAAAAAAAAAAAGAATAATTAAATTCATCTCATGGTTGTAAATGCTAGTGAGAATCTGAGACGTGTTAAATGAAAGTCCAAGGGGTAAGTTAATAAATATCATTCAGATCCAGTAGGTTCAGGGCCTTCAAGAAGAATGATGAGTTATTCTTAACAGTCAAGGGAAGTTTGAACATAATCACGAAGTTGGAGGTTTTAAAAGCTTTCCTAAGTCTTTCTTCAGCGTTTTGAGCTGGCCTGACCCCTTCTGTTTTAGATCACTGGAACGCGTCTCCCAATGGCTGCTCTTTTCCTTGATCTTCCTCTCTTATCATGAGTTCACTGAGTTGACTCAGGCGAAAACATCCCCCCAAATTTGCCTCGCGTTGCAGAATAAAGATAGGGAGTCTTTCAGAGGCCATGCAGGCTCAGAGTCCTCAGCACGGGAGAGGCTGACTATTGCATGGGTATGAGGCGATGGAAACAAATGTATTCTCATCGGTGCACACGGCATGGTTGGGCTAGACAGATCGGCTCTGAGGACAGACAGCGGAACCACAGGTAGAAAATAGAATCGTACCAAATGCCTCTCCTCTCTTCCAGCGACATCCCTTTCTTAGCACGAAGGCCGTACTCTATCACGTCTAGAAAGCTGAGGTTGGAGAAGGAAGGACTGATTAAGGCCGAATATTCTCCGCTTCCGCAGGGAAAACAGGATTCCTTGGCCTGTGCTTCTGTTCGAGGCATCTGCCCGATTCCGGGAGATGCGGTGCTAGACTGTGGTCCCTCATTAGTATTCTTCAGGGGATGGTGGAGTCACCGTCATTAATAACCCAAAGGGAATAGTCCCTTGTGAACCTTAAATACGTCTGTCGTTGTTGAAAAATTTATATTTTTTCATGACACTGCTGTGAGGAGTAAGGAGCCGTCCACGTTGCTGCTTCCACGTTACCTGCCAGGGAGCAGAGCCACAGGGGGACCCGTGGCTGGGTGCTGGGGGCCGGGCCAGCCACAGGGAAGGCCATGCGTTGCCTTTTATTGTTGCACGTGGGCTCCTTTCTCCTGGGGAGCCTAATTCCCTTACCCTCTCCCACCCACCCCTTCCTAGTTCATGACACAGAGAAATCACTGCTTCGCCCAGAAATATTTGTCTTCCTCCTCTTAGAACAGCGTGACTGGGACCTACAGACGAGGAAATCAGCTGCCCTACTTTGCCTTCCTGGGACGATCCACTTACCCACGGCTCCTTCGCGCCGCGCCAGTCACCGCAGGAGGGTCTGGCTTGTCTGGTTTCTGTAGAAGCCTGGGTTTCCTGTGGATTCTGGGCGAAGCGACAGACAAGGGGGGGCGCCTCCAGGGCAGAGGGGTTCCCTCTGAGGCGCGCGTCTGATTCCCCCAGATTAAAACCCGTGTTTCTGAGCACGCCTTTCCACTCTCACCCGGGATGTGTCTCCTGCGATGGCTTCGCATCCCGGCAGGAGAAAACGACCGCGGTAACCGCCGACCCCGTTGGCAAGCACGGGTCTCCCGGCCGCGCGCAGGCTCTGGTCTCGCCGGCTTGCTCCACGCTTCTCGGCTGTTCCAGAATCACGTTGTTCCCGCGATGGGCACCGTGCACGCCTTTCGTTTTTGCAGCCACCGTGCTAATCCCACCCGTGGCTCCTGCTCGTTTCAACGACCTAGACTGTGTGGAGGAGGGAGGCGACACACCTGCAGCCGCCCCGGGTCCCGAGGAGGCCTCTCTGTGCGTGTGCGCGTTTGTTTGTAAACCCTGTTCCCGAATCTCGCCCAGCGGCGGCCCTCAGCCAGCGGGGAGCGAGGGGTCCCCTCGGGGGGCTTCACAGCACAGGCCCCTCGGGTGTGTGGCTGGGGACGTGGGCGAGGAATTTCTCAGCAGGCCGAGGATGAAACTGCTTATTGAAACTGGAAATAAAAATAATGAAACCGCAAGATCACAGAAATCCAAGGATTGTGGACTTGAAAGGGACTGTGGAGAACATCTAATTTCATTCCCTCTTCCAGGATAAAACGCGGGTCTGAGTCCCAGGGAGGTTAAAAGATTTCAAAACGGGTAATTTCGTGTTTCTCTTTGCTTTCTTCCTCGAGGGCTTTCAATATTTCTTGTTTGTTTTTGTCTCAATGATGTCTTCTTTGAGAACCAACTCTTAATTACACGGGTCCTGGGGCGGGAAAGGCAGATAAAAGGAAGGTCATTCACGTCTTTCTTTTTGGACTTCACACGCGAGTGCGTGATGTCCAAGAAAGTCAGAGTGTTAAAGAACGAAGCTGTATTCCTCACATCAGCCTCAGTGCAGAAGGTAAATTTATTGCAAGGGCTCCAGATTTCTTATTTTGACTGCTGCCTATGTTTAAATCCAATCTCCTTTCTTCCTGTTTCTCTGAACCCTAATTTAGATGATGTCAAATTAAGCCATGAGAGATGAGAGCCAATGGCCTCCCTAAGCCCTCTGAAATAACTATATATTTCTGCTCATGTGAAAAATCAGGTATTTATATATTTATCACCAATGCAGGCCAGGGCGATGAAAAGATCAGTAAAAATTTCAAAAATTTCAGAGCTCTCCTTGCTTCTGCTCCAGATTCAGCACTTATTTCTAGAATATTCACTGCGCTTTTGGAGTCATAGACCTTTTGGGAGAATGTGGCAAAGATACGGCCTCTCACCCAGAAAAATAGTAAATCCATATGCACCAAATTCTGTTTATAACATAGAGGAAACATGAAGATCTCGGGTCAAGAACCCCAATTATAGATTATCTGTAAGAACCTTAGTCCATTTGTCAGAGTGATTTAATAGCTGAACTTATGTTTAGGGTCAGGCTGAACTAAGGGAAGATCAGCCAATGTTAAGAATTTGGATTTTTAGCTAGGATTGATGACTGAGTCTGGTGAAAAAGCCACTAGCCAGACCAAAGATACTTGACATAACCAAGTCTTCTTGCATATTGGCATAATGAATATCACCAATGAAGAATTTTGGAGAACTTAATGATAATTACCTTAATGGTGAATATGCACAAAAATACAAATGAGATGAAAAGTTGTTAATGAAATGTTTTTGTAAATTTTATTATTTCTATAGAACCAAAAGTATGGGGTGCAGATGTGGTTAAAATAAAAGTATTTTTAAAGCCACCCTCCCACCAAAGGTGAGCCAAAGGTCAAAATAATATAATCCCTGTAGACTGTATATATTTCAGGAAAAACAGATTACGTGATATAGTTGTAATGCACACAGAGTTAAAGAAAATAGATGTTGTGCGCTGGACCTTGAGAATTCCTAAGTTTGTTCTTTGATGAAATTCCAGAAACAGTTAAGAGGAGCATTTGGAAGAGGAGGATTCACCCGATGGATGGATTTTAGGAATTGTAGAAATACCATTTAGGAATGGCCAAAACCGGAGAGAAGACACATTTCTTTGAAAGGCACACACACTTTGGTAATTATACAACACAAAGACACTGGAAGTTATGAATTTAAAAAGCCGTAATTTAATGCAATTATTTATGGATATATATATACATATGTGTGTGTGTGTGTGTGTGTATACATATATATATACACACTTTGGGGGCTGTACAGGGCCAGACAAGATAAATAGGGAGGGCAGTAAACCCAGTTAAATATATCATGATTTCCACCATCAACAAGATATACATAAAACTGTTAAATAATAACACAAGGCGGCATTTGAGTATTGGCACATGGAATGATTTTAAAAATAGAACAAGAAATGTGAGGAAAGAAAGGGATCAGCAGAACATATGTGAGGGAAATCGCTCAGTAGGAGCTGGGAGTTACGACGGATAGATTTGAGGTACGGAGAGGGTCTGGACGAGAGCTGTCTTTAGTTTCACTATTCTTAGCAGAAGACTGCACTTTCAGGGCTGGGCTAAAGGAGGTACTGTACTCCGTCTCCAGTCACCGAGGGGCACTAGGGAGCTGAGGAGTTCACAGCTCAACTCCCAAAGCAGTAACTTCAAAGGCAGACCAGCGTGCCTGCCACCCCTCACCCCGAGGGCTTCATGGGGTGGCACACTGCAAAATCAGGGCATGCTTGATGCTTGTCCAATTAATTTGGCAGAAATACTGGCCACCAGGATTGTTTGGTGTCGTGTAGACAACAAGAGAGAATGCAGTGGCCAAATCTGTCATTATTATCAAGCTATTATTATGAAGACGTGCAATTACAGATCTCACTGCTTACTGTAGGCTTTGAGGATGTTTATCGTAATGAGGGTGTGGGAGTAAGGTGTTACGGGGGTAGGAGAGAAGGAGCATATTTTTCCTCAAGGGAAAAATATGTCTTCTCCAGTGGAAATTCTTACATGGTGATTTCCAAGGAAGAAGTGAGGAGAGGAGCCATTATTATTTATTTCTGGAAGGTGGGGCTTACAAGGGAGTGGTTTATAGGATGTATCCCAGAGTACATCCTGGGACTTGCCCAAACAATGTCAAACAAATACGTGTCATTGACTCCTGAGATGATTTACCTGAATGGAATTCTTTCAGGTGTCAAAATATTTTCTGTTGTTTTTTTTAAAACATAATTTGGACTTGGAAAACTGAGTAACGTGGTTTGGATTCTTCAGTGGCATGAGTATGGATTCCAGAGAAGAGTCTTATGTTTGCTCGTTTTTGTCTGTACTTTTGAAAAACTTATTCTACCTCCTGGGAAGCAAAGAAAATCCTTCTCGAAAGTCACTTGACCTGTACACAAGTATAAATGCAGCGAAAGACACCAGTAAATCATATTGCACAGGCCTCACCAGCCTCTCAATCCCTGGAGATTCAGAGATGCCCCTAATGGTCAACTGTACTCTTGATAGACTTGTCTGCCACTCGCTGAAGACGGCTGAAAAGATTTCAATGGCTACAATCTTGTGAATTTATTCTCAATCTTATTTTTCAGGCCCCTTCTTTTAACAGCACACTTTCAGAGAAGTCTCTGTAAGTTCAAATACACCACTTTGAAACAGGGATAAGGAAATAAGAAGAAAATAGCACTCACATACGCGAAAAGAATAACGAGTCAAGTGCAATCATTTCCATTTTTGCTTTCCCCCCTCAATAACTGGTTATAGGGGCTTTTGCACGGGAGGCTAAGCTCTGTCTGTAATGTGGATTCAGACACATCCATTTCAGTATGAAGGGCTAGAATCTGTCCACGACACGCTTGGGTTATGGGAAGCCACCCACCAAAGTGGAGGGAGCCGATGGATGGGAATTGGAGCCCTTAGACCTAAAGGCTATAGGTTAAGGTTACAAAGAAGGGTAGAGAGAGAGGTGGTTGTGAGGAACTATGTCAACTGATTGACTTGCAACAGGAGACCTGTGAACCCATGCCGGGGTCCCGGAGTGAGACAGCTTTCCAGACAGCGAGTCAAGAGAATAAAGGTGGGCATGTGAGATCTCTGGAAGGTCCTGCAGTGCAGAGAAGTGTGGCCTTGTGTCCCGTGAAAAGAATGAAGCCGAGATAGAAGGCAGCACCTGCACTGCCATGACCCTCACCACGTACGGGGGCTCAGCCGCATACATGAATGTGGAACAGAGCATGGGCCTCAGTGCAGAAGGTGGAGTCCCTACAGCCTCTTTTAGGAGTGAAGGCACAGGAGAGGAGGCAGGCAGCAAAGATCCGGGTGATTTTCATGGTGAGGAAAAATCTCACCCAAGTGGCCAGGGGCACGTTGTGCGGCACCACAGTCAGTCTCGATCTCTGCCCAACATGGAAAGTTCTTTTGGGACTAGAGACAGTCTCTGAATTCTCCAAGCGGGCCCTGAGCCAGGAATCTTGTTATTGTTACCCCAGAAGAACAGGGGCCACTCGCCACTCATATTCTCAGTTCAGGCCAAGATTCTTAAGGGGAGCATGTTGCTCGTGTCTCTGATTTCCACAGAATAATAAACCATTTCAGTGCCGTTGAGCTCTGCCAGGAGCGGAGTCCCAGGATTTGAATCCTCCGGCCATCTGGCTTGGGTCAGGTGATTTCAGCTTTCTGAACCTCAGTTTTGGTTCTTTTTTATCTGTAGAGCAGGGATAAAGCCACTACCTTGTCAAATTGTGGATCAAATGATATGAATGAAAAATGCTCCCATGATGCAGTTGGTGGTGCTGACGGCCCGTTTTGCACATATTGCACTGCTGGCTGTTATACTGGACACCTTCACCTGACCGACACCCCTGTGCGGATGGCTCTCGTGCTCACAGCTCCTGGCCCAACCTCAAGTCTGGATCCGAGGTTTGTTTACCCAGCTGTGCTCACCACCATCGGGGGGCCGCTTAAGAGAAGGATGCGCATTGCCTAGATGCTTCCCCTCCAATGCTACCTGCTACTGCAGAAGTTATTCGCTGTGCCTCAACTGCCTCGTTTGTTAACTGGGTGACGGTAATACCTATCTCTGGTGTGTTATAAAGACTAAATGAGTTAAATGCAGATAAAAATGCTGAAAACATGCTTGGTCCGTAGTAAGTACTCAGCGCATTCTGGATCGTATTACCTCCATTGAATTTCTGAAAGGTATCTTGTTTCCTGCCACGTCCAACCTCATTCACTCATTCAGTGATTCAACAAACAGTTACAGGGCACCTGCTCAGTACCACTGGGGACATGGTGGTTAAGAAGACAGGTTTTCTTTCTTCATAGAGCTGACCGCCCAGGGCAGAGGCGCAAAGTAAATAAGTGAATACACATTGAAATCTGTTTCCTTATTTCCGCCAGCAGTCAGGCTCTGCCACACGGCCGTGTCTCCTGCCTCCCCTCGTTCATGGCCTCTTCCCCTCACACCCCTGCAGCCACGCTATTCATCTCCGTGTCTCCAGTGCCCCAGGCTTATTCCAGACCCTGAACACACTGCTGTTTCTGCCAGGAGCATCTTTTCCCCTAACTTTCCCACGGTGGGTTCCCCTGGGAGCTCACCCCCAATACACCTTCTCCAGGAGGCGTCCATTGCCCTGACGTTGCCTAGTGCCCACCCTCGGCAATGTGCTGGGTCTTCATCCCGTTTACTCTCTTTCTTGCACTTGCCCACTCTGAAATCATTAAGGTTTTGCCTCTTTATTGTCTACTTGCCACAAGAATAAACCGCCTGAGGACAAGGGTCCTTGTGTGCTGGATTATTCAGTCACCTGCATCACGGCACCTGGCCCTGGGAAATGCTAGCAATATTTACACATATGCGAATAAATGCCCTCAGTGCAACATTCCCCACCACTGAGGCCTAATCAACACGCCTACTCGGTCCAGGTCCCATCCGAGAAGGGGGCCTCCCATGACCGTGGCTCAGGAGAGGAGGCAAAGCTGGCCCCTGTCTGAGCTCCTGGGAGACCTTACTAGCAGCACTAACAAGGAGACAAACCAGCTGAGGACAAGAAGTGACCTGTCTAAAGCCACTGGGCAAGTCAGAAGCAGAACCAGGAAAGGGTCCAGTAGGTCTGTCAACCCCCAGTCCAGGGCGTACCAGCCATATTGCACGTGCCCTTGTCACATCCCGTCCTGAATGCCCTGTGCGACTCATAGTCTGCCTGGCCCCACCCATGGGGACCAGCCTCATGGTGGGGCCCCTCGTGGCTCTTGCTTGCTGGTCAGTGATCACGGTGGTGGGAGCTCACCCCAGCTTCCAAGGAACTGTCACTATGGAAGCCGAAATGGCATAGCTGAGTTAAGGTGAGTAAGTGACAAATACAGCCAACTTTTTACAAGCAAACAAAAGAGGACCTCAAATTCAGACTCTAAATGAGATAATACATACATTAATGGTGTGTGTGAAAATATTATTAATGAGTATAAAAGGAAGCTTTGAAGTATTACAACTTGTGTAATCTTGCTTGATCATTTCCTCATTAAAAAAATTTTTTTTAATGTTTTTTTTTATGTTTGAGAGAGAGTGGGATTGGGGAAGGGACAGAGAGAGAGGGGACAGATGACCTGTGCTGACGGCACAGATCCTGATGCGGGGCTTGAGTTCACAAGCTGAGAGATCATCACCTAAGCCAAAGCAGGATGCTCCACTGACTGAGCCATCCAGTGCCCCTAGCACTTCCTCATTTTTAAATGTAGCTGGCCCTTGCTTTGCTGAATGTCCGAGACGCTAGCATCAGCCATTTCTCAAGTGCTTTTGAACTCTCTTCTTTCTCCAACTGCTACAAACCCTCTATTTTTAAGGAGATGGAGATATACCCCTTGTAGGTGGTTACTGTTGAACCATATGTCCATACAACAGTACAATCAGATACCATACACTTAGGTATAAGTAGTGAGGTTTGCTTCAATACACACACTTAAAATTTTTTAAATCATTACATAGGTACACGTTATATGTAAATTATTTATATGTGTTGTGTATGACTGTAATAATTTTTATTATCTTAGCTATCTAATCATTTATCAAATACCATTGAGCTTTTGTTCTGTGATAAGTATCTTGTTAATTTTTAGAGATGGAAAGGAAAATGAGAAATGGAGTGTGAAATTCAACGGAAGAGGTATGTATGAGAAACACGTGATCATGTAGTATGGGCCTCACAAGTAAATTAATAGACACAATGATACAGAAATACAGAGGGTAGCCAAGTTTTCTGCCTTCAGTCAGGGAAGGCTCCATGGGGGGGTGGTTTGAACTGAGCCCATAGTAAGAGTTTTCCCAACAAAGAGCAATGTGAATGGCAATCACGAGGCACTCATGGCTTGTGTGGTGGCAGAAGAAATCAGCAGGTCTGAGGGATGTGGTGGAGACACAGTACATGGTGACGAGCAGAAGCTAATGCCAGAAAAAGGGTAGACTGTTGCTGCGTCAAAGGTCCTTGTTGCACTGAGTTTACATTTTATATTCTGGAAAGCCAACAGAATATTATAAGTTGCTTGATCACACATTTTTGAAAAGATTATTTTGATAGTGATATGATAAAGGCACGTTCGGAAGTCAGGACTAAACTACTGTCAGTAAATCCTGATGGAAACTGTTTTAATACCTTGAGGGAAAATACCTGGGTCACATAACGTTGGAATGAAGGGAGTACAGTGCCAAAAATTTAGAATGGATACTGTTTGGTCGTTATTCAGAAGTCAGAGGTTGCAAGTTGCCTAGTTTAGAAGGCTAGATGACAATGAGGTTATTAATTGAGATCCAGAATATAGAAGGAAGAGCACTAGATTTAGGAGGAAGAAAATACCTTCCATTCGGTACCTGTGAGATACTCCACATATTGCAGTTAGATATTGAGATCTACAAAGCAGAAGGGAGTAGAGCAACTAATTTGTTATTCAGAGAGATGGTACTTATCAATATAAACAGAGCGAGGCTGTGCTGGGCCGTGGAAGAGGCCCAGGTCCAAAACGTGTGGTAACACACCCACATTTTGAAGAAGGGCAAACTACAGGAGTGTGGGAGATAGAGAAATATGCGGATGAAACGAAAGCATTAAGCAACCAACAGCAGAGGAAGTATTAAGCGGAACTATCTAGAAAGGAGAATGCAGAAAATAACAGGATCATAATCATGGTGGAGAGGCATAATGAAAATCAAGGACCATGTACAGATTTGTGAGTTTCATTTTTAAGGTCATTGTAAATATGGGCTCTTTATGGTCTTTGTCCTATTTGTTCCCTGATAGTTTGGCCTTCTCCAGGCCCCCTTTCCTGTGTGTCTTCATACAACTCCCACCCCTCCCTAGTACTTAAGAAACCTGAATGAGTCATTATTCCTTTGAGTTAAAAGAGGCTAGCCTTTAAACTGCATGTGGGAGAATAAATTGATTTTACAAAGTTTTTTGCATGAATATTTAACTATATAAGTTATTGTAACTGTATATACATATGGATCCAGGAATTCCAAAAAAATAACCAGAGATGTGAAAAAGATTTGCATATAAGGATGGATATTGATGAGAGCATTGCTTTCATTAACACAGATCTGGGAAATATCTAACTCTATACAATAAGGTTAAACTTTAACACGCATGTGCCATATGTGAAAGAAGGTTATCTTATGACAGAATATGGTATAGGCAAAATTAAAAAGATTTCAAAACGGTGTGTATTGAAAGATTCAATTAAAAATACTGATCTATTCCTAGAGGCAGGCTGATCCACACCAAATATAAAACACATGGGTTACCCTATGAGATTGGGACCTTTTCTTATTTATATACTCTAAAATAATAATTGTGCATCAAAGTTTTAGTGAGAGAATCATGAAGCAAAATTCTAAGATGAAATGCAGAAAGGCAAAGGTAGAGATCATGGATGCCATGGCTGAGAGGGTTCAGGAGGGGAGGGGATCTAGGTTGCCTGATTAAAGATTGTAGCTTAGGGGTAAGGACAGAATGTTTCCATTGTATCCTGCCTTTAAACCCATCACTCTGCACTGTAGATTTATTTCTGTTTATTTGTCTTTTCCAAACAGCTTTAAAGTCCATGGGAGTAGAGGTATTTTGAATGGAGAGTTCCTGGGACAGTGTTTGGCATAAACCAGCAAATCACCAGATACTTGACGGAAAGATGAATGACGGCGGTTACTCTGGGAGAAGAGCAGTGATACTTCTCCCTGACCAGAGGGAAAGAGATAGGAGTCCATCTGAAATTGATTTATTCAAGTAGAAGGGGGTGGAAACTGAGGGCATTCCTCCAGGGGGAGACCTTACATTCTTGTAAGTCATGTGCTTGGATGAGTGCTCTGGGGGATGGAGACAAAAGTGAAGGATAATCACCTTGAGTCAGGGTCCAGGATGCCCATGACTTTAAAGGACAGGAAGATGTCCTCTTGATCTGTGTGACCACTTGGAAAGGTGAGTCCTTGTGAAAGATCAGGGGCTGATTTTGGCTTTGTTCTGATGAGAATACAACTGCAGAGTCTGTGTATCCTCTGGAAGTCTGTGCTATGACCACCCAGTGTGTCCGGAGATGCGTAAATCCTTGAGCAAAGGGTGTTTCCCGGCAAGTGTCTAAAAAGGATACAGTTTGGTGGAATATTTGTTGCCTGTCACTCATTTTACGTCTCCTTACTCACAATTGGCAATCATCCCCTTTTGCATGGTTACATTCGACCCTCTCTTGACATTGACATTCACCTTTGTGTGTGCTCAGTTACTTGGAATTTGGAGCCCCTGGGTATGTAGACCTTTCTTTTTCAAAATAGGATCACATTAATTGTGACAGCTGGTTTGTTTGTGAATGTGGCTGTATTTGTTTTCCTGGGGCTGTGATGATAAAATGCCACAAACTGAGTGGCTTGAAATGACAGAAATGTTTGCCTCACAGTTCTAGAGAGTAGAAAGTATGAAATCAAGCTGTCAGCAGGGCCATGGTCCCTTGAGACTCTGGGCAGAATTCTCCCTGCCTCTTCCTAGCTGCTGGAAGTTTGCCAGCAGTCTTTGGCTTTTCTTGGCTTGTAGAAGCCTCACGCTGATCCCTGTCTTCATCTTTACATGGCGTTCTCCTTGTGCTCTTGTCTGTCTCTATTTCTAGATGTCATGTTGGGACACTGTAATAACCTCACTTTACACTTCTGTAAAAACCCTCTCTCCAAATAAGGTCATATTCTGAGGTATTAGGGGTTAGGACTCCAACATACATTTTTGAGAGTACACAATTCAATCTGTAGCACTGGTATTCAAGACCCATGGGTTGTTTCAAATATTTTTGAGTTACTCCCAGTCTTGCTTGAAAGGACTCTAAGAATCTAGTAGAGCCTTCACTTTCCAGCCTTGGGAGTGACATCCTAGGCAGTAAACCCTGCACGGTTCTCTGTTCTGTAACTGGTCAGAAGGTTCATGGTCACCTGATTCTAGGTGACCTTGTGAAGCCTACTCCAACCTGACTCTGGGCGGCCATGTGAAGCCTGCCACAGTAACACTGCTGTGTTTGCCCAAGATGCATCTTTAATGGAACATTTTTCAGACCACCGGGAGGAAAGAGCTAGAACCTCACAGCTCAGGTTACAGGTTGGTGTCCATTTTGTTTGCCATCAAATGTCTGCAGGTATGGCTGAATTTTGCTGAGATCAATGACCCTCATAATGAAGGTGACTGTAAGACCCGATGTGCCAGCACAGTCTTGGTTTATGCCTGTTGTCCAGGTGTGGTTACTAACGCTCTCCCCTTCCAGCCACAAAGGGGATCTGATTTGATAGCAAGATTGAGGGGGACATCTCTAACCCCCATTTACCTCTACAGCATTGGCAGAACATGATGCTTGCGGATTACTGATCCAGTTGTCTTAAGTGAAGGTATAACAGAATTCCCCCTAAGACTCTGGTGGATAGACCCCAAAAGAAGTGTATTGGAGCTGCAGCAGAGCAATCCCGCATCCTCGTTACTATGGAGAGAAACTGGCAGCCTTGAAGGGAGACTGGCGCTTGAATGAGTAGCTATATGTACAATACTGTCTGGACGCCTCAAGGACCTTTCTCCAAGTTACAGGGCTTGCCAGCTACTCTAATCTCTACCAGTGGGCTCCTCGTAATGACACGTATCCGACAGATATCATGTCTCGAGGCTTCAAGCCCAATTCAATGTAATATCGTAAATTTTTGATGATTCCGATTCCCATATCTGTTGGTGTCATTTATTCCATTACAGTAGTCTTAAGGGAAAATCATTTGAATTATCCTAAATAAACAATGTACAATGATATTGCATCAAAATGGGAAGACTTCATTATCTCTGGCCTACTTTCAGATTGACCAGCACAGACATCAGCTTAACCCAATGTAGATTCCCTCACTGAGGATGAGATGCCTTCAATTCACCCTGCCCCTCAAGGTATGTGTTCACAGCGGTTGTGCTACCTTAGTTATGATTAATAGTTACATGGTCTTTAATACTTCATAGGGTAAACAACGACCCCATTTCTTTTTTGCTACTGAACCTTTAACATCTTTTGGTTTCTTGATTGCCATGTAGTAGACATCAAGTATTTGCCAGACTGACTTTAGGCCTGAGCTTCTGTTCATTCACATTTAGGATAAATGCTGGTGCCCATTAGCCTACTAAGTAACCAACACCTCGTATGAACTGAACACTGGGCTGAGATAGGTTATCCACTCCGGGGCAGGCTGTAGATTACCTCACGCATTTCCTGTGAACTGTCTGCTGGATCTGAACTCCATGTGCATGATCTCGGAGCTGGCCAGAGGCCTAGGAGAAAGCTACCGCAAATTTAGCATTTACAGCATTTCTATCTTCTCCCAGTTTGCATGGGTGTCGAGTACAAACAAGATGGCGTGGGTCCTCATCCCCGCTTCTCGTCAAGGTGCGAATCCAGGGGTCGGCTGAGCCCATGGTCTCATCTGACGCTGGTAGCTCTGCCCCGTTCACTGGTTTCCTTGACAGAATTCTGTTCCCTGCAGCTGTGGGACAGTGGGCCTCAGCTCCTAGAGGCTGCCTGCCGCCCTCTGCTGCGTGGCGCTCTCCGCATCATGGCTGCTTCCTTCTTCATGGCCAGATGGTGGGTGTTTGCTGCTGATACTCTGATGTTTGTGGTTTCTGGGTTTGGGCCCTGCGTCCGGCTCCATGCTGACAGTATGAAGCCTACCTGGGATTCTCTCTCTCCCCCTCTCTCTGCCCCTCTCCTGCTCTCTCTCCCTCTCTCTCTCTCTCTCTCTCATAAATGAAGAAACATTAAAAAAATTAAAGTGCTTCCCTGATTGGTCAGATGCATGCATATTAATGTTTCCTTTGATTAACTTAAAGTCGACTGATTGGGGACCTTAATGACATCTGCAGATCTCTTTCCCTTTGGCACATATTCAGAGGTCTTAGGCCGGCAGGGATCAGTTGTGCAGAGTGGGTACACCAGGGGCAGGGATCTCAGGGGCCATCGTGGAGTAAGCATGACATCACTTGTGCCACTGAAGGGAGACAAAACTTTATACGTATCTGCACGATGGGCACTGTACTACCCCCCCCCCCCAAAACCCCCATGCACAGATCATGAGGATTAAGTGACACAGAACATGCATTCCCCAAAGCACCGAGCAACATGGCCCGGCTCCAAGTGACTTAGTAGAAAGAGCGACACTGAACCTACCAGAGGCTGAGTATTGCCTCAGATCCCTGCCACAGCAGAATGTAAGGTATTTTAAGTGCCTTCCACCCTTCCATCAAGGGTGCGCAGGTAAAGAGATGCCTCCAGGGGGAAGGAAAAGTACCGAAATTCCTGCAAACTCACATAGCATTCCGCTCTCTACCGGTGGGGGTAAAACGGAAGAATATAAGATTTGAGGGTTGAGGAGGGGCGTGCAGACATCATACTCTAAATATCAAAGAACTAGTAAGGTACCAGAAACTTCCAATAAGGACAGGCCGGATTGCTACGTGGAGCTGGATCGAAAGACTCTTTGTGGGGCCAGACATTAACTCTTCAGTTACTGGATAATGATGAGGTTTCATGATCTAAGGTGGGGCCTGGTGCCTATGAGTAGTTTGTTTACCAAAAGGTGTAGATAGAGATGTTTGGATATTTTATCAGTCGGTATGCAATTTGTGCATGCTGGGTACAGATTGGCCCTGTTTGTAGTTTAAGAATATTTACCTCCAGGAGCACCTGGGTGGCTCAGTCGGTTAGGCGTCCAACTTCGGCTGAGGTCATGATCTCACAGTTCATGGGTCTGAGCCCCACATCAGGTTCTGTGCTGGCAGCTCAGAGCCTGGAGCCTGTTTCAGATTCTGTGTCTCCCTCTCCCTGTCCCTCCCCTGCTTGTGCTCTGCCTCTCTGTCTTTCTCTTTCTCAAAAATAGAAGAAAAAATAAACATTTAAAAATAAACAAAATAAAAAAAGAATATTTACCTCCTAAGAGAATTCCCAGGAGAGGCAACCTGTTAAGACCATCGGCAAGGCTAGTGATTAAACCATCAGATTGTGAGGGAAAGGCTGTCATATGCAAATGGCTTGATGAGGGGTCCAGGGCTTTACGGTGGGGAAGGGAGAAAAGACTTTCAGAGAATAAAAGAGGGCTGTTCCGAGTCCAGCCAGCTCGCCCCCTGGGGGGCCTTGTTCTGTCTCCAGGAAGACCTCTAACATCTGTTACACGCATCACTTACATTGCCACAGAGCCCCGGGACCGCTCTTGCGTGCACGCAACCTCGGGAAATGGGCTTTATTAATTAGAGTGCTTGCCCGATGGAACTATTTACTCCCATTCATAATTCATCGACATCCTTGCTAAATAAATATTGGGGTACTCACTCATCCCAAGCAATTATCTAAAAGAAGCTACATCCATCACTAGGGTTCATAAACTGGGAGACTAGAGTATGAAAAATTCTAATTAAAGGAAGCCGACTTTTAATGGCAAATGCGCCCATTCTCATCCATATGCGTTAAGTACTTACCAACACTGGCAACAAGGTGCCAGCTGGGACGACACATCGGAAGCCAGCAGCAGGCGCTCTCGGGCGGAACGCAGCTGGTACGGTGGCACACTCGAAGCTCCGGTCACCTGTGATCAGTGAACAGCAGAGGTTCTGAGAGTCTTTCATTCTTCCCCTTGCATCTTGGGACAGG
>NW_027528362.1:10134986-10189980 GCF_008692635.1 Crocuta crocuta
GATCAGCCTTCTTGTCTTTGTCATAGATGGATACCAGGGTTCCACGAACTGCTTCCATGGCTTGGACACCCAGGAGCCATGCTGGCCCGCTCTCAGCATTCAGTGAAAGTCAGGCAAGGCTGAAAATCAGGCTGAGCACGTGTTCCAGAATATCAGCGATCAGAGGGCCTGCACAGGAGATCGCTGCCTCCGTCCAGCGCTCAGAGCCTTGAGGGAGACCTTGGTGGCAGCACGGGCCTCTTCCTTCTTTCTGCTCTGAATGGCACGTCGTTAGGTTTTCTTCTAGGGCTTGAGGCGGCCCCTGAGCTACATAAATTATGCACGGAAACAGGCAGTTTCTTGCCCTGGTTTGCCTCTCGCAGGGTGACAGCAGCCTTCCACGTGAGGTCCGTGGCTTCTTGGGCATTGTGACAAGATCTTCCTGTTGGCTTGACATAGCGACTCGGGCAGCCGTCCAGATGGCTTCCTTGTGCAATCTTTCCTGCTTTTATCCCTGTGAAAATGGCCTCCTTCTCCTTCTCTTCAAAAATAGTCTGGATTCTGGTACAGGGCTATGGCCAACTATCCACGCCACAGTCAGTCCTGGAAGTTGGTTTAAAAACCCCCGCTTCTCGCCTAACTGGTAGCATCTCTGTTCCACCATTTACTAACGGATTGATCCACCCTCTGTAATTATGTCCCGGGGTTGCAGCGCACTCTGTTCCTCCCCATCGCCTTACGCAGTGCCAGACGTGGAAGGCGATGGGGGAAGATGAGGGATGAAGTATTCCATTTTCTTAAACATAAAATGAAAAAACACTAGTTTGTTTCTGGGACGTTTCACAGGACCCTATAACCAAAAGCAAGTTACTTTCCGTTTCTTGGTTTGAGCAAAGTGTTTTTGAGCCTCTGGGGCCAAATCTTGAAGAGGCGTGGGGCCATCGCTGCTTTAGAGGTCGTGAGACTAAATAGTGATCATGAGGATTTGAAAAGTCAGCACTGTTCTAATGAACTTGTGTAAAGGGCTTTTAGAGTAGAGGCTGATATGCAAGCACCGCGTGACTGCCATCACTCGGTCTGCTATGGGCTCCATATTGGAAGGCCCCTGTCTCTTGGCTTCCCATCTTGAACAGCAAAATAATATAGTCTGCCAGCCACCTGCTTGTCAGGATGGATGGAAGAACACTTGCTTGGCCCTTGGCAATTTTTGTATAAGCTTCATTCTGAGTATTGAGCGGCTTTATGTATTTTATTTGTTTAAAAGAACTTAGAATTGAAACATCACTTCTGGGAGTCTGCTCAGCGGTCGAACACTGCAGTGGATTGTCAATCACAATTAACGTTCATGAAGGAACGATTATTGAATCTTTTCTGATGTGCTGCGTTGCGTAACACAGCTGCGTTGACCTTCTAAATGACAAAACAGCAGTACTCTGTCCTAAACTGAGGTGTGCACTGTTACTCTTCATTCTGAGAGCAGCTATCACATCCTCAGAAGGCTTTTTTTCTGGAGAAAATAACAAATCAAGCCCATGTGAGGATCTCTGTCAGTCTTCGGAATTTCAAACAGCCTCTTCCGAAGAAAGAAATATAACATTCCTATTAGGAATGCTTTCTTTCTTTCTTTCTTTTTTTTTTTTTTTGAGGAATGAATATTTTTGAGAAAAGCTGTCTTTCAGATTTCAAAAGATGGCTTACTGCTTTGTGATGAGTCATTGCAAGGTGTCGATGGCCTGCATAGCATGGTTCAAAGTAATGTCAGCAAAATAAAATTATTATAATGATAACACCTCGAACTCCTATAACATTTATTCTGAAGAATATAGAGTCATATAATCACATTTTTGTAAAGCCTCTGAAAGTTAACAGGATGCTATATTCGAAAAGACAGTAATACAAAGAAATGCCATGTAATTCTAAAGCTGGCAATAAGTTGAAAGAGGATTCATACTTTGTATCTCCTACAAAATGACTTTTCATCAATAATTATTTATAAAATGCTGGTTTGGAAAAAAGTAATGAGTTTTTCTTGTCTTGTTTCTTCCTCCTTTCTTTCCTTCATTCTTTCTCTGTCTTCCATGAACATTTGCTGCAGTTATGTATCCATTCAACAAGTATTTATGGAACACCTACTGCATGCCCTACACTGCACTAGGTCCTGAGGAAAATACCCTCTTTCTCTTGGGCCCCAGGCACCTTGGGAGCCACCAGCTTTGGTACAGACACAGTCAAGTCAAAGAACCACACCACACACAACTGGTCATGAAAATGGCACAGAAATGGCACCAAGAAACCTCATCCTAGAGATATAAATCTCCAAAGAGAGTGAACCCCAAGTTCCCAAGGAAAATGCACTTTGTCAAGAAACGCAAGAAGGGCCCGAAGAAGATGCAGGCAGGCACCGCCCAGGCCATCAAGACCATCTTCAAGCCCAACAAGGTCAGTCTCCAGGTCCCAAAAGGTGGCAGCCACAAGCTTCAACGACTTACCTATATGACTCACTTAAGCTCAGAAAATGTGCTCATGCCCATCTTGCCAAGGGTCTCAGACTCTGTTGGCCAAAGGCCAAGGCCAAGGCTCAAGCCGAGTCCCAGGCTGTAGCTGCAGCTCCACCTTAGGCTGCCAGAGACGCCCTGGGTCCCACAAAGGCACCAGCGTAGAGGCTTCTATAGGCTGATGTGAGGATGGAAGTACTGGTGTGAGCCAGAGATCTGTCGAAGAAAAAAAAGAGGAAATAACTCCTACATGGATGCGTTGGTATCACAGTGGAAACTGATATATCTATCTCTGTATCCACCCATCTATCCAACCATCTATCCATCCATCCATCCATCCTTCCATCCATCCATCCATCCATCCATCCATCCATCCATCCATCCGTCTATCCCTCTATCCATCTATCTATCTATCTATCTATCTATCTATCTATCTATCTATCTATCTATCTATCTATCCATCTGTCTATCTACATAGAGGGAATATTAGATGTTAACCATTGTCATTAAAGAAAGAATAAGCAAGAAAAGGGGTTAGTCAAGGGGGAATAATTAATAATATTATAACTTTAAAATAGGCGATTGCCAGGGGGACCCCTCAGACCGTGGAGCCAAGCTTGGGGATGGGCACAGGATGAAGACAGCATGTTGGGCATGTCTTTACTGTGGAGCAGGCGTGGTGCAGGGTGGAGAGGCATAAGGGAGAATGGCTGGCATGTTCATGGATGCACATGGCAGACACATACCACGGATTTGCTCTCTGAAAGCCTTTGCAACCCCTTCCCCTTCAGCCTTCCTCTGCTGTAATGGCTGGGGAAGTCAAATCCTTACTCTTCTACCTTCTTGCAACTGGGGTAGTCACGTGGCCCAGTTCGGGCCATCAGGGGACAGGCAGAAGTCCCTGAGGAAGGCTTCCCTTTCCAAAGAAGACAGACATAATTGGAGAACATCTACCACCTTCCCTGCCTGCCCCCCAGACACTGGCATGGGGGCTGTGAGCTCTACAGGGAACTTGCTGTCTCGAAGATGAGAAACAGGAGCTCTGAGAGAAGGGAAAGGAAAGTCGTCATGTCCCGATGACATCGCAGGCAGCTGCCCACCCTGGACCACAGTTTGCAGACTTCTATGGGAGAAAAACACTCCTTAATCGGGGGGGTGGGGGGGAGGTGTTAATTTCAAGGCTGTCACTAACAATGGCCTGAACAAACCAGGATCTGTTCTACTACAGTGAATGCCGTAGCTGGGATCTGCACAAAGCAGGGTCAGGAGAAGCTAGTTTTCCAGAGAGAACGATCGGGCGCTGGGTTCCTGAAATAGCAAAGACTCTTTTACACACAGAACCGGGGACCCTGGTGGGCCATGTCTCCATCTGGTGACTGACACCATCAATGTATGGCTCTGATAAGAAGGTGAGATTTACTGGGGATCCCCAAGAACTTCTATTTGTGTGGGTTATAGCTATGGGCTTTTGTGATGGGCTTTAAACTCATTAATATATTGATTTATTAATTCTTTAAAGGGGCATCTGGGTTGCTCAGTTGATTGAGCTGAGCCTCTGACTCTTGATTTTGGCTCAGGTCATGATCTCATGGTTTGTGGGTTCAAGCCCCACATCGGGCTCTGCACTGACAGTGTGGAGTCTGTTTGGGATTCTCTCTCTCTCTCTCTCTCTCTCACCCCCCCCTTATTGCTTGCTTTCTTGAAATAAATAAATTTTTTAAAAATTTAAATAACAGTAATAAAGCCATTTATATGCTCAGATAAACAACATCTCAGTATGAAAATATCTGTATTTTCCAATGAGTAAAAAAAGTGAAAAGCATGACATTGTTTTGCATTTTTCAGATCTCTCTAACATCTGCCTTCACAGAAGATATCTGCTTTTGCATTCAATCTGTTGTAATCCATTGTTTTGGCTTAGGTAGAGAAGTAAAACTGTGGCCTCGCACAAATATGAGGTTTGAGAAGAAAATATTCTCTCAACCTTTTCAGATAACTTCGAATGTTCTTCTTTGATACTTCAGCAAAATTCAATAAATGATTGATTCAGCAAGGTCAGAGGAAACATGGGACCTAAAGTCATATCACTGAACTTCCCATGTGTGTTGGCTTCAGAAACATCTGGGTCTAGCTCGCACTTTGATTGGCTATTTTACCGGTGTACCACTTGATACATTATGCAGCTAACACATTCCTATATGATATTTTAAAAATCACATTTGTCATTATCATAGCTAATCTAATTAGAAAGCTCCTCAAGCATTGGAAAACTGTTATGCTCACAATGACAAATACCAGTGTCCAAAATTCTAATTTTTGCTCTAAATTCAACACTTGGCAACAAATACTGCCGATTGTTTTTCTTGTGATGATAAATTCGCTTTACTCATTTTGGAGAAAATGTCTTCCAGATACTCACATCTGAATACCAGTGTCTCTGTCAGTTTTTCTTTCAAGGAAAACATATTGTTCCATGAATCAAAGCTGCCAGCAGCTAGTTCAGCTCGCAACTCAGGCAATATCATTACTTTTCCTGCAGATGATCTTTCTTCGCTGGTTTTGCAGCAAAGTGCTTTGTGCATACTTCCCATTTCATCCCACAGAACAACAAAAAGTAGTCACCCAAGGGTCAAGATTTAGTAAAAGTAATTTTTTTGACTATGTAATAATGTATTTAAGTGAAATTAGCATTTCTCTTTAAAAATTGCATGCTCATGCTCGTAAAAAATACACTGACTATTAATATAGCTTGGTGCCACTGCCTCAATTGGTAGTAAGGAATCGACAGTGCCGTTCATCTTCGCTTTTTTAGCAGGAGGGCAAATGCCAACACGGTATAAAAGGCAAATAGCATCTTAGTGTCATTATAAAAGTACATTTCCTTGCAGCTCAAAAAGGTCTCCGGGATCTGCAGAGGCTTGCAGTCCGCTGCTGCAGAGAACTGTGGTTCTCAGATCAGTGTGCATCACAATGACCTGAAGGGCTTGTTGAAATGCAGGCTTCTGGGCCCTATCTTGAGAGATCATGACCAGGTAGGTCTGGGTGAGCTCAAGAATCTGCATTTCTAACTTCCCTGGAGGCGCTGCTGATCTGGAGTACACAGTTTGAGAACCAGTGCAGTAGATGAAGGGAAACCCAGGCCCTTAACATACAATTTCTCCAATAGCCATCTCTTACTTGAATGTTAAGATCCATATCCATGCAGTTATAAGCACATCTTACATCTGTGCACCATCTAGCTAGCATTGCATTTTGTACAAAATTAACATGTCCATGATTTGGGACTCAAAATCACTCGAGTGATGTTATTGCTATCTAAATACCTGTTCAGAATGCCAACTTGGAAGAGGATAGGATATTAGAAATATGCCATGGACGTGTTATGAAGGTACCCGATGCACCACTTCTAATCAAGAAATTATCATGCTCCAAGATCATGTTCAAGAACAGCATCACTTTTTCTCCCTGTGTGCTGCAATGTTTCTGGAACCAGAGAGAGGTGACCGCTTGGTTATGTCTATCTGATCCACAGAAACATCGCCTCTGAGGATAGGCTCTTTGAGCGTAAAGCCGGGATTTTGCTCATGGCCTCAGTTTCCAGTGAAACTGAATGAGCCCTTAATCCTACTGTCAAAGAAATCTTACTGACATAAGGAAGGGCTGCTTACCAAAGTTTCAGAACCAGTCTTCAAGGTTACCATGTCTAGATAAGTCTAAGGTCATTTGAAGCTTAAAGAAGAAGAAGAAGAAGAAGAAGAAGAAGAAGAAGAAGAAGAAGAAGAGGGAGGTTGATGGATGAGGAATGGTAAGGTAGACAAGTTCTCATTTCAAATATCAAAATAACTCAAAACATCCACACTTTAATTACTTTTGTCAAACCACATATTTTAGATTCATTGAGTTCAAGAAAGGATGGTTAAACGTCATGAAAAATTGAAAATGTATTTTTATTTCTGCAATGATGAAGTGACATTGCATTTCTCAGTAGTTTGCTGTTAGCTGGTTTTTCAAAATTTATTGGCATGGTATCCCAGGCAGCCCAACGTCAATCAAACTTATTAAATATTTGTTTTCTGCTAAGGAAAAACAACATGGACGTGAGACATACTCATAATCAACTGCATGAATGAATATTGAAAGAAGCAATTTTTAAGTGTCTGGTATCAAATGTGTCACTTTTCATTGCACTTATAAACGTATTCCTTGATCTTTAACACATTTTCTTTTCTCATAGATACCATTTCATATTAGAATAGTGCAAATACATTTTTTACGCATTGTGGTTAGGTTTTAAGACATTCATTATACACTTCTGAATTACAGAAGGATTTAAGTATAAAATTTAATAGCATACCATCAAAGAAGGAGGAGGAAATGCTGGAAAGGGAAGATGCTAAATCACACATTTTGACTATAGTGGCTGAATAATTCTCGGGAAAGAATAATGTCCGAGTTCTTAGGACCAATGAAGGTTTTATTTACCTAAAATTATCACTACCAACGCTGACTTTCAGAAAGTCACAGAACTATAATAGGTCATTCTGGCTACTCTCATCTATTTTCAAACCAAGAAGCTAATGTACTTTAAATAATCATGACCCGTTCTGGTCCAACGTCAAGCTCGCTGGTTGGTGGTTAACACAATTCATTCACCTTCAATAGATTTTGGTGTGCTTTGCCTTTCACGTAATGTTTTGTGCCTAAGCCATCAAGGCTCCCTTAGTACCATAACTGAGATTTTGTTGGTAAAATCCTGGTTTTCCCTGAAGTGTGCCTTTTAGATGGAGAAGCAATCAGAATATTGGGTCTCTCGATGCCGTTCTGATGCACCATCACCACGTGGGGCTAGCTGCTGCCTCTGGGATGCCCATGCAGCCTCCGTTCATCTGAGAGGTGGCTCATTTAAGGACACGTGGGAGGCTTCTAATGCAGTTGAAAAAAACATATTGAAATGGCCCCAAATAAGTGCTTAACGGCAGCAGCTGTGAACCAGAACGAATGGACCTATCACACCCCATTATCAATCACCCCTTCTTCACCAGCTATTGTTTCTTCTCAGGCTTTAAGCTTTGGACAGAAGGCTGCGTGCGGAAGGCACAGAATCACTGCCTGGTGCTCGTGGCATCTCTGGATTAGCTTTGTACCCTACTATCTTTGGAAGATTGCTTGTAAAGCATATGGCAATGGAGAGGGAAAAGACGAAGAATGCCTTCAAGAGGCAAATGTTCCAGAACTGTTGGGTGCAGTGAGTGCTGTGTGAACAGACGCTCTAGGAAGGTCTGTGGCTGACCCCTGACTTCCCAGACGTTTATGCTCCAGACTTCTTACTGCATTTCAGGGGAAAGATTGCTCAATAATTAAAAAAAAAAAAACCAATTTCATAAAAAAAAAAAGACTTTTACATACTTATTTTATGCATAAGCAATTTGAGAAATATTGTATGTCTCTGTATTTCAGAAAATGTAGTCAGGGACACCTGGTGGCCCAGTCAGTTAAGTGCCAAACTTCAACTCAGGTCATGACCTTGTGGTTGTGAGTTCGAACCCTACATCGGGCTCTCTGCTGTCAGCAAGGAGCCTGCTTTGGATCCTCTCTCTTCCCCTCTCTGCCCTTCTCCTGCTCCCACTTTCTCTCTGTTCCTCTCAAAAACAAATGAACGTTGTAAAAAGAGAATATGTTGTCAAAGTAGTTAATTCCATGAGAAAAAAGTAGTCAGTGTTGACGCTTAGTATTGGGTAAACCAAAAATAGGTTATCGTCTACCATTGTCACTCTTTATTTGAATGTGTTAGCCGTCGTCTGTTACGTTTTCCAGAGCTTAATATTGAGCTGGGTGTTATTGAGAGCCTGAACCAGCTAAAACAAAGTTCTCATCCTATTTGAGTTCAATTAATATTGATCTATAGCAATATGACCCTAGAAACTCCAAATAAGTTAAAGCTTTATGAAATAATCTAAGTTAAATTTCACTTGTGTGAAAGAGTTAATTTTCACATAAGTGATAGCTAAGGGCAGATGTTATGTCTCGATCAGTATTAGAAAAACAGAGGATCGGGGCGCCTGGGTAGCTCAGTGGGTTAAGCGTCTGACTTCAGCTCAGGTCATGATCTCATAGGTTGGCTTCCAGCCCCACATCAGGCTCTGTGCTGCCACAGCCCAGAGCCTGGAGCTTGCTTCACATTCTGTGTCTCCCTCTCTCTCTGCCCCATGACCCACTTGTGCTCTGTCTCTCTCTCTCTCAAAAATAAATAAAAACATTTAAAAATTAAAAAAAAAGAAAATCAGAGGATGACAATCTAAGGCTGGAATGATTAATTATGAATTCTCTGTGACAGAATTAGCATATTGACTACATGGAAAAAGGTTGCTATCAACCAGAGGGAAAATCTGTACAGAGCTCAGAAAAATGGAAGTCAGAAAACACAAAATTGCAGTATCCATTCAACTTTCTATCATATTTGAATTATTTAATCACTAGAGGAGTGCGCTAAATTTCAAGACCTGCAGAGTCCACTAGGTTCATATACTACCTGGGACAGTTATTTACCAGCACTGTTGAACATTTGCTCTGGTGCCCACCTATGCTTGGGTTCCTGAAAACTGCAGAGTGAACCTGTAAATTCTGCATAGTAAGTTCAAGTATTTTGATCTCTGCAAAACATGCTTCTCTCCTTCAATATTACAACTTGGAATACTGGCTTGTATGCTGATCTCTCATAAGTTTGTCCTCCAATCTAGCCCCTTCTAATGTACTGGTAAATACCAAGCTTCTGGACTTGGAGTCTGAGAGCCCAAACCTTTCACATGGGGACCCTACTGAATCCTTTACAACTAGTGAAGTCCTAGGTGAACAAACAGCCAATCATTATCCTCTTTGCCCTAACCCCATCAATAAATTAAATTTTGCTCTGAAGTCACTATTTTTTTAAAAGTAAACTGTTTTATTTTATTTTATTTTATTTTATTTTATTTTATTTTATTTTATTTTNTGAAGTCACTATTACCAACACCTAATTATGCACCTGCACCCTATAACTTCTGGAACCTAGGATCAAGCATAAACATGAGTGCGCATGCCCAGCTGTGATTTGAATGTTCTTTGTGTATCCACACTTCTTGGGGTAGGGTTTGGGGTTTTGCCACATTTCCTAGAAATGTGTGTCATTGAAAGTCTCCTCTGTATTCCTGCTTCAAGGAGAGTTGAGGAAGACGTGCACTGAAGGTGATGCGTCCATGCAGCCTCTGGACAAGGCTCATGCAGGAGCCACGTGCAATGAGCCATGCTCATGCCACATGTGCCATCTGTTGTCATCTGTCCTCACAGGTTGTGGTGAGGAGCAACCCCTGGCAGCCTGGGTCCTGCAGATCTACAAAAGTCACAGCTGAATATGTTGCTCCTAGTATAATGGCAAGAATAACCATTTTGTTCCATTGCTGGAAGCGACTGTTTATAACCCACCAGCTGTGTGCCCCCAATGCTCTTTTGGAGTTACCACTGTGCGAGGGAGGCGGTGTCCCAGGTTAAGGTAAAGTCCCTGCTCAGAGAGCATGGAGGTATGAAGAAGGAGCATGGCCTTAGAGAGTATCTCAGGGAATGGGAAATGGGTCTCAGCTCCCAGGTCGTTTCTATATGATTGGTCGTAGCCGCCAACCCAGTGGCTGGTGCTCTGTGCGTGGACAAGACTGAAGTTCTATCCAGACTCGGAGCAAAAAGGGCCCTGTTGAGTGGTCATGTTGGCCACATGAGTAAAACGCACCTCTTGAAATATCTTCCAAATATAAGCCATTCCTAGGCTCGTTCAAGCCTCTCACTTTACAGCTGGGGAAAGAGATTTATAAAGAAGTGGTTTCATTCTCCTTTACCTCCCCAAAATAAATTGGGGGAAGAGAAAAGAATCACTGAATTCCTAACCTTGGAGATAGCTGCTCTTTCATTGACCTCTTCGCTATGAACAATAAAAATAATCACTTCTTGCAGGGAGTTCTGCTGGATCTGGAAGCCCCTCATCTCTGGTTCAGATACACCGTTGTTATAAAGACGCTGAGCTACAGTCTGCCCCCAAGTCTTCGTGAATATTTAGGAGAAGAGAGTTTTATGTCTAATAAATTGCTGTAATGTTTAATTGAAGTCCTACAGATTATTAAAAATTACACTGGTGAGACATACTACATGCGAGGGAAATGAGGGACATTTTTGAAGAGCTCCGGTGGTGTGTGGCTAAGTATTTGATGAAGGGCCTGAATGCCATGCAGGCTGTTAGGATCACTCAGGGTTTCTCACGCCTCAGATCAGGGTTTTTCAGCCTCAGTGCTGTTGAAGTTTGGGGCTGGACCCTTCTCTGCAGGGGGGGGCTGTCTTGGGCGTTGTAGGGTAGGTAGTCAGCAGCAGCCCCGGCCTCTACTCATTCCATGTAAAGAGTACCCCTCTATCCACATTGTCAGAGCTGAAAATGTTTCCAGATATCACCGCATGTCCCTTGGGGGACAAAATCATCCCAGTGAAGAGCCGCTGATCTAACTACATCAGTAGCTGGAAGCCTCTGGGAATTATTAAGGAAGGAAGTACATGATGAAGACTTTAAGGGAGATTAATCTGTCATCTCTAGCAGATGGATTCTTTATTTAAACTTTATAACCTATCTGTTTGTGTGGTATTTTAGGGTGCCATAAAAGGCTGCTTGTAAAGGAACCTAGGAGAAGAAGAAGCGTCCTTTAAGAAGCCATTTCATTCATTGTTTTTGTTGTTCATTAAAAGTATTTATTGGCTACCCAATATGTATCATACACTGAGAAGAACAGGGGGTTGGGAAGCATGGTCCCTGCACACGTGGGGATAACGGGCTCCAGGGCACACAAGTGATCAATGGCCACAAAGCAATGGTTCTTGTGAGTCAGCAGAATCAGAATCACCCAGAAGGCTGGTTCAAACACAGATCGCTGGGTTCCCCTCCCAGTACTACGGATTAGGTAGGTCTGAGGTGGCGCCAGAGAATTTCCATTTTAACTACTCCCAGGTGATGCTGCTGCCCAAGGAGGTAAACTCTGAGGACCATGGCATTGGAGTGTGCAATGACGAGGCCATGGGTAGCTACAATGGATGCCCGTCTAAACTGTGAGTGGGATTTAGCTAAGCGAATGGAGGGAGGGGGGTCCATACGAGAGGAAGAGTGTAGGCACAAGTCTATAACAGAGGGCCAGCATGGCACATAAAAGTACGTTTTATACATTTCTTTTTTTTTAATGTTTATTTTTGAGAGACAGAGAGAAACAGAGTGTCACTGGGGGAGGGGCAGAGAGAGAGAGAGGGAGACACAAAATCTGAAAGAGACTGCAGGCTCCAAGCTGTTGGCACAGAGCCCAACTCAGGTCTTGAACTCACAAACCACAAGATCATGACCTGAGCTGAAGTCGCACACTTAGCCGACTGAGCCACCTGGGCGCCCCATGTTTTTTCACATTTCTTAACAGAAAGCTTTTACCAAAGCTCGTGACTTTATGTCAGTATATTCATAGAAGGACTTTCAGCAGCAGATATAAAGCTGTGTTTTGGAGACATGAAAATACAGAAATATTAGGAAGAAACATCTGTCACAATATTGATCACACTGGAATTCAATTGTCTATTTGCATGGCTTTCCAACTGGACTGAGCCTATGAGTTGGGTTGGGTTTATTGTAACCCAGTGGTTACAAGCCCAGTGGCCAGCACAGGGAGGGGAGAGCACCGAACACGTATTAATCACGTGTTTTCCTTACACTTTTTGTTTCCTAGACACCATACCTAGTGTTTCTATATTCAGGCTGCAACTTGAAGATACTAACACAACCATGATTTCCCCCAAATGTATCAATATATGTACCTCTCTTCATTCCCACTTCCCATCGTCATGGAATCTTGTTCCCAGATAATGTTATAAACCGAAGGGCTTAAGCCAGAAGGGCTTAGATGTATTGAGCTCGATGTTAGGTCTATTGACTTTTAAATCTGGAGCATAAGAGATGACTTCAGCAATTGTCTTATCCAGGACCTTCCATGTGACAGCTGACAAGCAGGCTCATTAGGTTCAATCATTTGACTCAGAGCAGATAACGTGGTACAGGAACGCCTGAGACACAAATCCAAGACTCCAGATGCCCAGTCAAGTGTTCTCATTTCTCTGTGTCAATGTGGTCATCTCGGGTGAAACAAGTAACTGTGTCTGATTTGATAAGATAGGTTAATTATGGGGCGCCTGGGTGGCTCAGTCGGCTGAGCGTCCAACTTTGGCTCAGGTCATGATCTCGCGGTTCGTGAGTTCGAGTCCCGTGTCAGGCTCTGTGCTGACAGCTCAGAGCCTGGAGCCTGTTTTGGATTCTGTGTCTCTCCCTCTCTGACCCTCCCCTGCTCAGGCTGTGGCTCTCTCTCTCAGAAATCAATAAAACATTAAAAAAATAAAAAAATTTTAAAAAGATAGGTTAATTACTACCAGAAACTAACGCCCCCCAAAGTTCTGCAGTTTCTAAGGAGGATTGGATCTGCTGTAAAAGGAGTTATCCTCATTCCCCTCTTTGTGAAGGCCCCTTGTGTGTTCACGGAGGAACGTGCATACAGGTGGGAAGAGAAGAAGCCCATTTACCCCCGGAGAAGACAAATCATAACCTTCATTCTGTGACACGTCTGCTTCCTGCGCAGTGCGTTCAGGACGGTGGGATCCGGTATTCTGTCCCTACTTTGGACACAATCTTCAACAACCCCAGTCTTGGTAGACTGTGGAGTTTTTGATGGCTCCCTTAAATTGCTCTCTACTCCAAACGCTTAATGACTGCCTCGCAATTCCCCAAAAGGTTAATTCTGTCATATTTTGGTTGTGAAAGCGTTCTTTTAAATGATTGCAGTGGAGGGTGTCTCAAAGTGTCAGAATAATAACACTTTGTACTTATCCAGAGTTTTCCTCGCTGGGGGTCATGGCGCTCTGCGGGACTCTCAGAACCACCCACTGCACTAGAATTCCAGCTCATGTGTCTCGAAGTCTACCCGGAACCCGACCACATTTTGCTGCTTCACTTTCTTAATTTGAAAATAGAGCATTTCTGTCAGGTCTATCATGGCACTTTTTACATGTGACTTTTAAAACCTGGTACTTTTGAAAATTGGGAAGGTTGTTTGTAACACCCAATCATATGCTCTGCTTTTAAAACGCAACAAACGTCACCTCCCCCTGCCATCTTGGATTCTCTTGTTCTCCCACGCATTATGTGAATTTCTTAAAATGCACAATTACTTCTGACAGATCTTATAAAACTGCTCTCTCCGTGTGCTGTAAAACAATATGGCCTCAAACGGCGGAAAGGGCCTTGAGAGAGCAAAGTCCTTTTCCAGCTCTTCGCTTCATTAAACAGTCTGAAGGGCCCATCGAAAGGGCAAAGCCTTGAATGGTTAGGTTATCACAACGAAAACCTCAGCCCCTCGGAACCTGCTTCAGCCAAGAGACCCCTCAGTGCCTGCATGTAGATGATAAAAAAGAACAAAGCCCCAGCCCATTCAAAAAGGAGCCATTCACCCGGCCGGGCTTCACTGTGAACACAGAGTTTAGACTGTTCTTAAAGCACAGCAGAATGGAGAAAATGATTTACTCCTGTGTTATTCTAAACTTAGAAAAAAATCACTACCAACTGGGGGCCTCTGGTTTTGAGAGTGACTGCATCAGCGTAATTGCTAGACACATATGTCACAATCATGAAGGTGACCTGCTCGATCTGCATTACAGGTACAGACACGGATCACAGTATGGGCTTTTGAATGGCAGCCTGCATTTTATTCTTGCCTATATCCCTGCTATTAATAAAATAAATTGTAAGGTGACCAGTTGACAGAATTCTATACATTAATAATAAATCCTGCTCAGAAAAGACGTTTTGATAAGTATTGTGAGCTTTTTGAATTCTACTGACCCAAGCCTGTAGTAAAAGAGATAAGAAACGTTTATTGCTTACCCTTGGGGGTAGACATTTGACTAGTTCTTTACCAAGTTAACATATATCATAAAACCTTCTGATCTTCCTTTGGTGAGATAGAAAGAAATGAAATTACAAATATTTACATAGTGTCTAATGTCCCAGGCAGAATGGTTGTAAAATATGGAGAACTACTTAATAAGTAGTAAAATACTAGGAATTTTTTGAACAGAAGGTTTCCTGTCTGTCTCGGCATTGTTCAGTTTCTGCAGCAAACAAAAGCGATGCTAGACCAGTCATTTAAATATATAAATAATGAGTTTCTTACTAACGGGGATGTCACCCTATTCTTGATATTTATTGTCAACTTAATAGTTATAATGCTTTAATAATGTTTAAGAACTTCTGCTTTTGTTTAAAATAATCAGAGTAAGACTGTATGAGTTTCATTAATGGATCTTGCCAATTTTACATGTTGTGTATTATATGCCATGGAAGTATGGACAAGAGTCAGTCCGTTGCTAGGCACGACTGCTTCCCTCAATGGGACTTGCTGCGTGGATACAGAATACTGCATTTCAGAGGGAAAAGAGAGAGCCATTTCTGAGTCTTGCTCCCCCACACAGATCTTCAAAAATTAAAACTTCTTTATTTTATATTTTGTGGTGAGAAAAGGTGTTACGAAAGCAGGTGATACATAAATTGAAATACAAGAAAATCAGCAAGTGTTATTTGTTTGTTTGCTTGATGTGAAACACACACACACACACACACACGCATGCACACACGCACGCACACAATTACTCTGCAAAAGCATTCTGCTTAATGCTAAAGCATCAGCACACCCAGCCTGCACACTCTATTCTCCTCTTCTTAAAGCTCCCCTGATCCCTTTATATTCTCCCCACTTCAGATGCTCTATATAGCTGAGAGTGAATTGAACTGAAATGGAATTCTTAGTAGGCATAATTTTCCCCACCTTTATAAAGAAGAATTCTAGGCCAGAATCTGATGAGCGGATCCTTTCCCTCTGCAACAGTTAGATAAGCTTAGGGCTGATTCACTCATTTCTATAAGACACAGAGCCTGAGAAAAGCAAGCCTTAGCTTCTATCAAATGCTCTTAGCCCCTGTTTACACAGACTTCCCTTCTCTTTAAGTCAAAACCCACGGTATAGAAACCATTGTTTTCTGAGTCATATATCGCAGTAATCAATAGGAATCTCTATCTCTGACGTTCACTTAAAGTCATCTCTTTAGCTCAAATGTCTGTCTTGGGTTTTGTGCACACATTTCGTGGACCTTTCTGGGATCTTTATTGAGTCAGAAAATCTTCGTGATGCCCGTGGGAGCAGGGACCCGGCCTCTGGAGTCATCTCACCTGGGTGTAGCCGTGCAGAGGCTGCTTTCCCTGACATCCTGACATTCTGTTGTAAATGTATCTAATCTTGTGGAAGCTCAGAAATCTGGCTGGTCTGGGGTGACTCCCGGTTAGGTCGGTGTCTTCCAGCACCTTCCGTATGGGCCACCTTCCCTAATATCATTCATTCTGTTTAGAGTGGGTAGGGGAAATGTAGAAATGGTGTTGAAAACCCGAGCACAGACATAAGGAGGATATGATGAAGGAATGTTCGAGCACGGGGCCTGGCGCAGTGCTCTCTGAATGGAAGAACTTAATGTTCTCTGAATGGAAACGGCCGGCCACTTGTGAGTTTCAATTTTGCTTGTGACTTCATGCATCTTCTGTTATTTAACCCCCTTTTTTTCCTTCATCAGAGTGCTATCATGAGATTAATTAAACAAAGCATTAGCTTTGGTTTAGCATACCCAGTAATGTAAAAAAGTCAGTCAGTCAATCAATCAATCATTCAATCAATCAACCCTGGCTCACAGAGAATGATCTATGACTTATCTTAACACAGGTTCCCAAGAAAACTAAATTTTCTTGGTGGAGACCATTTATCAGATTACTTTCACAGACTTTTGTTCTTTATTTTTCCCCATCAGGCTCAGTACCCGATTATCATTAATTCCACGCTATATTCCTTAAAGCCAAAGGCATGTGGAATAAGACTTACTTCAAAGTTTCACTGCACTACATTTCATTTTTGTATTTCATTAACAAAATGGCAATACAATTGACACTAAATTTATGTAGCCAGGCAGAGACTGTGTCTGAGATGTTTGATAGTTTTATGTCAGCGGGATGAAAAATATTGTTTGACAAAATCCTAATGATATATGGCACTTAGATTTGCTGCTGCACATTTCATCATCGCTAGAACATGATTTATATTGTATTCTCCATCACTGAAATAAAACCCTGAGCAAATCCCCCGCACTGTATGTCTAGGTCTTTCACCTTATTAATGATCTTTTATGGCTGAGAAGAGTGACTGCTAATAAGCACTCTATGCAGATTATAATATAGTAATAAATAATTGCCTTCCAAGGTTATGTACATGGTGCTTTCCTCCCCACTTGAAGTTATACGAGGATAAACATAAGAGAACACAAAGACGGCATCCTCAGGGCTTCATGGAGACAACTGGATGAACCTAATCAAATGAAAGCCTGCAAAGCCTTCCACTCCCTGCTCCAGATTATCTTTGAGCATCATAGAACTCATCTTCCTTCCCCATCTCCGTGGGGTTGTCTTTGTGCTATTTCCAAAATTCCTTTGCTGGGCCACAGGACTCGCTATTTCCAAAATATTTTTGCCTTTATCTTAGCTGCCTCCGTGCCTGGGAGGCTTCTCTTGAGTTCTCCATTGTGTCATGAAATTCTGCTTAACTCCAGTGAAACATCCTTCTTCTTCTTATGTCCTGCACACAAAATTGAGTGCTCCTTCTTGTGAATTCCTATAGCGAGATCTATATCTGTATCTATCTATCCATATCTATCTATCTATCTATCTATCTATCTATCTATCTAATCAGCATATTCAGTAATGCTGTTTACATGCATTATTCTTCAAAGCAGATGCTTGCCAAGTGTGTAGTACTATCAACTCACAAAGTGTCTGGCATTAGGCACTCAACAGGTCGTTTGATGAACGAATGAATGAATGAATGAAATGGAATAAATTGTAAAAATATTTTAAGGAAGAAACTAGCAGTATTAGCGTTATTTCTAAGATGATTTCTGGGTCGTAACACCCTCATATATGCTAGCTGTTTCCTTGCTTCTGGCACCTGGTGCGGCTAGAGCTGTGAATCAGGGAGACTGCTCTTTTGGATTTCTTGCTTAGTTTCCATGCTCCTCAGAGGAGTGAGAGTTCACTGAGGTTAGAGCCTTTGACTTAGGCTTTCCTGTATCCCCAGCGTGCACTGTATGTGGCACGGAACAGGTGTTCTATAAAAATGGGTTGAATGAATGAACACTCAGTCTGGATTCTGTGGTGGTTCCATGTGTATTTCTAAAACCCTCTCTGCCCATCTAAGTATTCCAAACATTTCAGTTATGGGAACAGAATGGATATTTTCTTGCCCGTGGAGACCCTCCAGATCAGCTTTTCAGGGTATCACCCATAGTCATCCTGCTGGCCCTTCTGCAGCAGGGCACAAGACTCGCTATATAGATCTTCCTCAACTTACAACGGGGTTACATCCTGAAAAACCCATTGTAAGTTGAAAATGTCATACATCAAAAGTGCATTTACTACACCTAACCTACCCAGTGCCAGAGCTGAGCTTCTCCTGCCTTGAATGTGCCCAGAACATTTATAGAAGCCTGCAGTTGGGCAGAGTCATCTCACACGAAGCCTGTTTGATAATAAGATGTGGAATATCACATGTAACGCATTGAATACTGTACTGAAAGTGACAACCAGGGGCGCCTGGGCGGCTCAGTTGGACAAACTTCCAAGTCTTGGTTCTGGCCCAGGTCACGATTTCACAGTTTCTAAGTTCAAGCCCCGCATTGGGCTCTGTGCTGTCAGCATGGAGCCCGTTTGAGAGTCAGTCTCCATCTCTCTCTGCCTCTCCCCTACTCACTGTCTGTCTCTCTTTCTCAAAAATAAATAAACATTTTTTAAAAAGTGACAATCAGGATGTTTGCACAGGTACACAATTGTTGTGAGCATGTGGGTTGTTGACCCTCATGATAGCGGGCTTCCTGGGAGTGGGGCTGGCCCTCCCCAGCACCAGGACAGAGGATCAAACCGCATACCGCTGGCCCGGGACAAGACCCAAATTCCAAATCTGAAGCTCAGTTTCTCCTGAATGCATGTTACTTTTGCATCATTGTAAAATCTTGTCAAATCATTCTAAATAGGGGACCATCTGTACACCCAACAGGCAAAAATATTGAGTCAGCTCATACTTACATGAAATACAAGTCAAATAATTTTGTAGCTAGTGCTAACATTCCCAGTAGACTTTCGGGTACTTGGGATACAAGAAAACAAAAGCCATAATCTTTGCCAGCAAGCCCTGCAGGAAATGCTTTATGTAATCCCTTTATGTAAAAACATGGATTGTTTTAGTAGTTTATAGTATTTTTAAAAATCACAAAAATTAGAAAAATCTGGAAGTACTTGGAAAATGGCATTATTCTGATGTTTAACCTAAACATTTCAATTGATGAACTATTTTACCACATATCAGGAAATGGTTTGAAAGAATTCAAGTTAAATCTCCAGGATATTTGATCTACTTGACTCTATATATATGAGTATCATATAGACAAGGCTAAATTGTAATTTCAGGTTCACCAACTTCAGAGAGATTTCAATCCCGCCTTCACATATGAGGGGATAAGACTGTGGATGTTTATTGAGTGACATGAATACACCAAAAATAACCAGAAATCATTGTCTTACTTGATTGGAAGGTACAATCAAATTGAATTTCTTTTATAACATTCATGATGATCTAAATTTTGGACTGAGGGAAAATGTGAAAGCTTCAGAAATAAAAGTTCACTTTAAAACACCAAATTGACCATTTAGGAGACGCCATGTGTTGATTGTCCTCTAAAGGCTAAGTCTCAGTTCACCTTGGCTAAGTCCCATCCAGCTCCAGATGCTCTGCAGCTGGAGGGTCCATTCCTGCACATTGGGAGGGGTCTACAGTCAGTGTCAGCTCATGCCTGTCCCTCCTAAAGCCTGTGCAGAAGCCCCGCGCACTCCCTGTGCATCGAGTTATAATCTTGCCCTGCAACTCCCCTGTGTTTGTTTAGTCTGGGGCCCAATGTCTGTCTTGGTTTCCTGTCTTGTACCATTAGTCCCTGCTGAGGATGGAATTCTGCCCCGGATTCCAGCTGACTTGGTTTGGCTGGCCACGCCCTTCTCCTCAGGGGCTGGATTGGTGCGCACCTCCCCAGCCACTCACTGCTTCAAAACCCAAGGCTGTGTCTGGTGGAAAGATCCTGCAGGGGAATCATTGTGTCTTGTTCATCATTGTCTTCCCCATGCCTCACATTCATCTACTACAGAGGAGGTGACAATTATCCGGTCAATGGATGAAAGACTGCATCAAGTCCTTTTTCCCTTTGAAATCAGGATCCTACCTCCATTGTATACCCCTAGCCTTTACAGTCCGCTTTTGTGAAGACTCATCCTTACTAACTCTCTCCTCTTCCCTTACAAAGGTACTAAGTCTCCTAGAAGTCTTATGCTTAAGATTTCTCTTAGATGTCCATGTGCCAAATAAGGCTTCTCGTATTTAGGGAGAAACCCAGATCGAAGTCTATTTTGTGCCATAACTTAGGAAGTTGTGATTTGGTTGCTGGTCACTCACTTTGGGTCTCAGTTGTAGAGCTGTGCTCCTGAGCACTGCCTGGCTTACTCCTATTTTCCAGTCCCCTCAGCCTCTCACTCTTGGGATGACAGACAATAATTCCAGGCTCTGGACCTGCTTCAAACGAGGATGAAGATACAAACCCAGTTTCCTCAGTGGTTTTCAGGCTTCAGAGGGACCTCTGGAGAAGTGGGTACTTCTCCTGTGCAAGAAGAAACTTTAGAGATGAGACCAGGTAGGAAAAAGTTGAGACTGTGATCTTTAATTAACCTTTGTAGGATCAATTTCCTCATCTTAAATACAGGTATTATAAAGTTCATCTTGAACATTTGGGAATTGATATTGAATACAGTACTAAGCAAAAATCACTGTAAAGTATTATACAAATTAGGCTAATAGTATCAAAAGTATGCTAGGGCTTCATATGACGTTTAAAAAACTCATTAATTTTATTACAGATTATAGTTGACCTTTGAACAATGCAGGTGCTAGGGGTGTCCAATCCCCAGGCAGTCAAAAACTCCATGTATAATTTTGTCTCCCCAGTACTTAACTACTAGTAGCCTACTGTGAACTGGACACCTTACTGATAACATAAACAGTTGACTAGCATGTGTTATGTTTTACATTATATTCATTTTATACTATCTTACAATAATCTACAGAAAAGAGAATGTTCTCAAGAAAAATCATTAAAAAGAGAAAATACATTTATAGTACGAACTGTAAAAAGGCCACATGTAAATGGACCCATGTAGTTCAAACCTGTGTTGATCAAATCAACTGTATACTAAATATGGGCTACAAAATATTCTTATTAAAAAATCTTTACAAATTTAATCTGTAGGATGGAACAATCTTAGAGCAATTGAAATAGTGTTGACCATTAATTCTCTGAGACCTTGAAATTTTAATTCATGTGCTTAACAATTAGAGAAAAAGAGTTCACAATTGTCTTAACGTTCCTATTGACTTAATCATAGGGTAGAATCTTTTTTCCTTATCTGTTATTACTTTTGAAGTGAAAGTCCTTTTTCTTCAAATGATAGTAAATAAAGTTACTTAAGATGAAAAAAAAATCTTGCTGTCTTTTCCTTTAGCATAAAAGCACCTAGAGTAAAAAAATACACCAACATTGCATTGAATGACGACTGGTTGAGCAGACACACAAGGAAGCTCTCGTTCTTGCTGGCACATTCTCTCACATAAAGAAATGGACTATCTCATGGCTTCCACTTGACCTATCAGTTTGTCACATGGACAAGAACCTGCAGCTGATTTATGCCAGGATATAGCTGAGTGTTGACCACCATACCTTTAAAATTTTTTTTAATGTTTATTTATTTTTGTGAGACAGAGAGACAGAGCATGAGCGGGGGAGGGACAGAGAGAGAGGGAGACACAGAATCTGAAGCAGGCTCCAGGCTCTGAGCTGTCAGCACAGATTTTTGTTATCACAAAAAGCAATACTGGTCACGCGTACACACACCTTAACACCTAAAACGTGAATTAAATGAGGTCCGTGAGGGATGAAGAACTTGTCTGAAATTAGACATCCTGGCCAAAGCAGAGCTGGGATTGTAATCTAAGTCTCTTGGCCATCGATGGCAACTTAGTGTTACTACTTAGCGTGGTGTACACTGCTGCCCGACCTCAGTGATGTCTCTGAAATGTGTTATGGCCATCCTAAATGAAACCCACAGTGCTGCAAAATGTTCCCACTTCCCACCTTTGCATTTTAATCTTAGCCCTCGTTCTGCATTCTATACCCCTCTCTCTACTTTGTAGTCATGGTTAGGCTGCCTCAGAACACTCACCTCTATGAGTCTACTACGAATTTCCGCCCTTCTCACATTCCCTGCTTCCCTTGTTGTGAGATTCCTTGCTTGTAGCAATTCTATAAACATAACTGACTCCTATCACATCCTGCCAAATGTAAGTCTTTCTAACCGTACTGTGAGCCTGCTCCTTCATGGAGTTAAGAGTAGGGTGGAAGGGTTGTGGGAAACACTAAAGCCTGGAATCCAAAGCAGGTGTTGGGGGAGAGAAGCCAGAAAGAAGCTGGAAGGGCTGGGTGTTGGGAAGAGCAAAGCTGAGCGCGCATGAGAGGGCGACCAGAAGCCCACTCTGGTTTCCTTCCCGTGAGTGTGTCTGTGCGCACAGCTTCCATCTCAGTTGAGAGGCACACTGACGTGTGTGCAGGATGCCAGGGGTCAGGTGGGACACACAGGGCCCCTGACACCCGGCTTCAGGATGCAGTTTGAGGTCAAGCATAGAAGACGGCGCTGATGAGACACAGGTCTGGTGGCAGCACACTGGCTCCCGGGGCTTGGAGTCACGCCAAGACCTTCATCCCAACAAGGAAGAAGAGCTGAGTGGAAAACAGTGGATTCTGAACTGAAGAGAGTTATGAAGGCGGGTCCAGCGTGCCGGGGATGGCCAGGCGGCGTGACCGCAGGAGCACCGGGCGGTCTCAACCTCAGGGGACAGTGCGACCCGTGGGCACGTGGTCCGAGAAGACTGGCCCACAAGCTCCTTAGTCAGTTTGCACCGGTGGATGAGCGGGGCCAACCTCACGAGTGGTGAAGCCCAGTGTGTTCCCTGATGACAGGCCCTGGCGACACAGGAACCGGGGTCCTTCTCTGTTGCGTCTTTTGATCCCGAGCTCTTAGCTCTGTGCTGGACTCCCAGCGGCCTCTCCACACATTTGCTGCTGCTGCTGAGGGGAATTGCAAGTCATATTGGGTTTACTTAGCACCTTACAGGAGGAGAGTGAGGCGTGGAGGGCAGGGAGACAGAGACAGAGTGACAAATACAGGCTGGAGACAAAACGCCCGTGCTCTGAAACTCCCCGCACTGGACTGGGCGGCGGGTGGCAGAGACCAGCTCCGCATTTTCTGCTCTAAAAGGCAAACACTGTTGACACTGAAAGTGAGGGGCGCCTGGGGGCTCAGTCGGTTAAGTATCTGACTTTGGCTCAGGTCCCGATCTTGCTGTTTGCGGGTTCGAGCCCCGCATCAGGCTCAGTGCTGACAGTTCAGATTCTGTCTCCCTCTCTCTCTGCCCTTCCCCAGCCCACGCTCTGTCTCTCTCTGTCTCAAAAATAAAGAAACATTAAAATAAATTTTTTAAACACTGAAAATGAAAGACAGAGAAGAAAGGACGTGGGAGAAGACGGTGAAGGACCCCTGAGGCCGGAGTGATCGCTTAGCCCTCTCCAGCGCAGGCCCGGCCCGAGCGGGCAGCATGCCTGGGAATACGATGACTAACTGATGGAAGGAGAAAGCAACATTTTTGAGAAGGAAAAAGGATACTGAGAAGAAAGTGGTGTGGAAGTTGACTGCCTGCCGTTTGAGGAAATGCGTTGAAGAAATGTTTGCTCTGGGTGTCCAGCCCATCAGCTCTCCAGCCTCTTAAAGACAGAGTGAGGGTGCTCTGGGCAGAAAGTGTGACAACCTCTTCGGTCTGATGACATCTATTCAAACAAGCCAATGGCATCACTGAGAGGCTCCGGGTCCTGATTCCGGCCGCCCACCAAGCCCTAGGTGGATCCAAGACCACGTGTCATCAGATCTCGGCTCCTACTCACCTGCTTCTTAGCGCTCCTCCCTGTGACAGAAGCATGTGGCGTGTCGGTGGGACAGGAAAGCCATCGCCTTTCCCTAAAGAAATGGGAGGCTTTCACGATGCTTCCACTTAACCAAATAATGGATTGACATTTAAGGTGCTGGCAGAAAAGTCCTGCTCGGTTTAAAAATCCCATTTTTAAGGCAATTTTAAGGTCTGTTAATATTTAAATTCCGCTGACATTTTCTGAGCCAAACGAAGCCCAAATTCAGCCCCCGTGGGGTCCCCCGTCCGAACTCCCACCCTGAAACCCTACCCCACAGAAAGCTCACAAGAGTGTTTATTTAAACTATATTCTCTTATAACAAACTGGGATTTATTCCTCCACCCACTGATTGAATGCTTTAATTTACAATCGGGTTTCGCCAAGCTCGGCAAAGCCACCAGATGCACAGAGAGTGGCCGCGTGGCCGTGCTCAGCCTGCGTAATGCAGGCAATATTGTAAACAGTGCTCCGGGGGCAGGTTTTAGAAGTGCGTTTAATTGCATTTTCCACTTCTCATAACGGCAAGGGATTAAGCCGGGATGGAGAGAAATGGAACCTACCCCACCCTGTCACCTTCGAGAGGGAAGAGGTGAGGAATACACAATGGGGAGCTTATTGGGAAAGAAATGCCATCATCTTGAACAGGTTCATGAAGGAGCAAGAGCAAACGCATCAGTTTATAGTTTGCTGTTTCTGGTGGTCAGGGTGCAGGTCCAAACGCCCCAAGGTAACGAACCTTTGTTATAAATGCCTTCCGACTCTCACAAGGGATCTTGACTTTGGAAATAAATTCTCAGATGCATTTTATAAGCAGCATCACTTAAATTATTTATGTCATACTGATCCGTACAATATCTAGCAAGAATATATGGCCTGAAGAAGACGATGGGTCCTATTGGCTAAACTCTGCATGTACCTGGGCCATTGTAATGCGTCCCTCCAGGTGGATGGAGATGAGTCGGGCAGCCGTTCTCACTGGGACCACACACACACACAGTCCCCCCTTAGCGCTGCACTAATATCACGCCCAGAGACCCTGCCTGCATCGTCCCTGATATTGACTGGTGCTATTTTGATTCTCATAGTTAGTCTCAGCAAGTCTGGACAGCATCCATAGGTTAGACCTTAGGCAGCTTTTTTCAAAATGCAGTTCGCCCTTAACCATCCATGTCAGAATCACTTGGATGATTGTTAGAAGTACAAACCATCAGGCTTCAAACCTCGTGAGTTAGAACCTGAATTTTTCCCCAGGTGCTATTTGTACACAGTAAATGTGAGAGCTGGTGTTCTCCAAGAATACTGAAGGTCCTGTTTGGTCAATTTACAGGTTTTTATTGGGCCAGTTAGAAATCGTTTCAACAAGAATTGGCAAGTCGTCCCCAAATGGAGTAAGCTAATGTTTGCGACTTAAATTGGAAGAACATCAGAACTTGCGTGTTCCCCCCCCCATAATTTGTCACAAGCATCAGTTATTGCCAAGTAGCAGACGCTTCAGATTCATCCTCAAAGCACATACTGTCTCCGTCTCTAAAACCGAACCAACATCCAAGACACTTAGGGTAAGCGCGTGGCTGTAGCAAGCTGTGGCCCCCAGCAGCTGAGCACCCTACGGGATGATGTGCCTCTCCAGCCATTGTTTAGAGACCTTCTTCCATATGGCGGGTCTACTGTGCCCTGTGGCTCAGAGTCCCCACGGGGTGCTGTGTTTCCAGCTGGCAGAGGAGAGAAGGGAGAGGGGCAGGTGGTGCTTGCAGAGGCCAAGCCCAGAAGTGCGGAGTCTCACTTAAGCTCACATTCCACTGGCCAGGAATCAGTCACAGGAGCCCACTTCGTTCAAGGAAGGCTGGGAAATGGGTCTGGCTCTGTGCCCCCCTGGAGCAAGTCCTGGTGCTTGATGAATCCATAGCGGGCTTTGCCATGTGGAGGACGCACTTAGTGTCCATTCCACTAACAGAGAAGCCTCCCCAGTCTGTTCCCTGGCCATCCCCAGACACCTGGCCTCCTGACACTCATTGGTCCTCTGCGTTTCTAGATGTGCTGATCATAGCTTCCTTAGGAATTTAATATGATCATGAAATGACATAACATATCCAAGGTGCTCAGAGTGGCAGAATGCACACAATAAGAACTTGAGGTGAGGGAGTCCCCTCCCCTGACATTTAGTAAATAATAGTATGTTGAAACAAATCACAGTAGAATTCTTTTGTTTATGGGTCGTCTTCTAACTTTTTCTATGTAGCACGAGCTTTCTTTGCTTTTTTCATTGCTAGCGACCCAGCAAAATGCTGAGCACAAGTTCAGACGTGAGGGCTCTGGGCTAAAATCTAACACCTGCCACTTACCAGCTGTTCAATATCTTGGTCTCAACCTTCAAACTTTTAGCCTGGACGTAACAGTCATCCTTCTGTCGTGGGGCTGTGTGAGGAGCCCAGACACTCAACTGCTTAGCGTGCTGTCTGGCAAATAATCAACAATAAATGATAACAAACATAGATCTTAACTCAAAGTTGGTGAGGGAATGTGTGAGACCGAAAAGGCTGGTGAAAACTTGCACAGTTCAGTGTGGCCATTCTGTCCCGAGAAAGCCCCATGAAATAACCTGTAGCTGATAGTAGCGCGTGAAAGAGTTTACCGTAAAATTTAGAAGGGGACGGCAGGATACATACACGTGACTTTTTAATGTTGCTGGCAAGACTGAAAGTGCTCCCAAGAAGATCATGTGTGCACCCAATTTAATAGAGAGATGTTACATTCCTTTTCCTACAGAGCAAAATTTACCTTCTAGTTAGGAAGGAATGAACCTGAACTCATCCCTGTTGAAGCGGAGGTGGGGATGGTGGGGAAGCTTCTAAAATACACATGAGTCAGCCGTGGACACAAAGAATCCAGTTCTCTGGGAAACCGTAGTTCTGATTCTTCATCTGGATATAAAGTCTAAACAGCGGTTAATACTGAATTTAAAAGATCAGAAAACATAAAATAGCTGTCACCAAATGAAAGGATTTTAGTGTCAGTAATTATTAATACTTCAAAGTATGTTTGAATTTGCTTATGTCTGGTTAATAAGAAAGCCATCTTTCTTTTTGCTCTTTGAGAAATTAAGCATTAACCAGGCATTTATCATAACAATCTTCTGGGTGAGACATCCTATGGACTTTCATCTCAACACAGACAATTGTCTCGGGCCTGTGCGTGTGTGACCCCAGCCAGGAGAGAATAGGGAATGAAGTGTATGATCAGAAAGATGTGTGGAGGGTTAGCTCAGGTGACTTCCACCTGCTCGCTTGACCACCCCTCCCCCCCCGCCACCCCGCTGCACTCTGGGGGTGATCGGCAATCCTGAGGGGAAAAAAACTCATGTGAATAGTTTAAATAGATGGTCTTTTAAAATGTCACATGGACCAGGGAGCCTGGGTGGCTCCATCAGTTAAGCGTCCAACTTTGGCTCAGGTCATGATATCATGGTTTGTGAGTTTGAGTCCCATGTGGGGTTCTGTGCTGACAGCTCGGAGCCTGGAGCCTGCTTTGGATTCTGTATCTCCCTGTCTCTCTGCTCTTCACCTGCTCGTGCTTACTCTGTCTCTGTCTCTGTCTGTCTCTTTCTCTCTCTGTCTCAGTGTCTCTCTCTCTCTCAAAAATAAATAAACATTAAAAAATTTTTTTAAATGTCATATGGACCATCCTTCATCCAGGAGAATCCACACCTCAGACCCAGGATGCTCCCACGCCTTTACTCTGAAAAAAATAGAAGTCCCCAAGGATAAAGAGTGCACGGAAAAAGAGAAGAGATGTGCCTAAAAAGATAAAAATTGGTCAGATCTTAAGTTACCAGTCAGGCTAGAGGACAGGGCTTCTGGTCTACCGGCTACCTGAACTGCACCCCACGGACTGGCAAGGAATGCAAACAAGGGCCTCTGGGCCCAGGGGAATATAACAGGGTAAGTCCTATAAAAAAAAGAGAAGGTCAGGTCTAAAATATGGGAGTAGATGAGCAGTCATAGACTTCCAAGGACAAACCTACCACATTGCCTTAGCCTGGCCCGAACAACCTCTCACAAAGCTACAGAATCTCTATACTGCTTCCTCTGGGGCCCCACACCTCTCTCTTTCTCAAAACTCTCCCTCTCTTGCTATCTTATTCTGAACTTCTGCTTGCCTTATCTGAAACTGTCCCTCATGTTCAACCCTTTTCTTAATTATGTTTTTTCTTCTAATTTAAGAGAGAGAGAGAGAGAGAGAGCACAAGTGGGGAGAGGGGAAGAGGGAGAGAGAGAATCTCAAGCAGGCTCCACGCTCAACATAGAGCCCAATGTGGGGCTCGATCCCACAACTCTGGTATCATGACTTGAGCTAAAATGAAGAGTCAAACGCTTAACCAACTGGGCTACCCAGGCGCCCCTCTCATGTTCAGCTCTTACACCATGGGGTTCTAGCTTGGTTTTGTCTGCTTCTTATGTTGCCTACCCACATGCACTTCCAACTACATCTTGCTCACTGCTCAGATACATCGCTGGCCCAAGAGCACCTCAGACCAGCATCCCGGGTTCTGGGTCAGAACGTTGATGAGGCGCTAGAAGGCTGCTTTCATGTCAAAAGAAGATTCGTGTAAATATATGCACATCACTGGGACGCCTGGGTGGGTCAGTCAGTTAAGCCTCTGACTTCGGCTCAGGTCACCCTCTCATGGCTCATGAGTTCGAGCCCCGCATCAGGCTCTGTGCTGACATATCAGAGCCTGGAGCTGCTTCGGATTCTGTGTCTCCCTGTCTCTCTGACCCTCCCCTGCTCATGCTCTGTCTGTCTGTCTCTCTCTCAAAAATAAATAAACATCAACAAATTTTTTAAAAAGATATGCACATCACATATTTTCAGAATAATTCACACCAACTACCACTTAAATCATCCCCACTTGTGTGAGTGGGTTGTATTTATTTTAAAACAACCTCCATAGAAGCACATATAAAGGGGCTACATATAAAGCTGGAGAAAGTGGTCATTAGAATGAGGCCCACCTTGCTCTGAAACCTGGCATTGACCCACCGAGCTCTGTAAGTTTACCTTGGAAAACTTACGTAATGCTTAGCTTGACTTTCTTTCTTTTTTATTTTATTTTATTTTATTTTTTTTTTTGACTTTCTTTTTTGTAACAGCTCACACAGTGGGTGAGTATGATGTATCACAGGGACTAAAGATTGTATCCCAAATTTTAACTTTTTTAACTACAAAGTGGATATAACCATTGTTAATAATTATTTGCTACTTAGTATATTCCAGGGAGTTTTCTGAGTATTTTATAAGCATTCCCCACTTCGCCCTCATAGCAACTCTGAGAGATGAGGTATGAGATCATCACCTTCACTTACAAATGAAGAAATGGGGGCGCCTGGGTGGCTCAGTTGGTTAAGCATCTGACTTTTGATTTCTGCTCAGGTCACGCTCTCACAGTTCGTAAGGTTAAGCCTGTCGTGTGGCTCTGTGCTGACAGTGCAGAGCCTGCTTGGGATTCTCTCTCTCTCTCCTTCTGTCTGCCCCTTCCCTGCTCGCTTGCTCTCTCTCTCTCTCTCTCTCTGAAAACAAACAAACCAACAAACATTTATAAAATGAAGAAATGGGGGTACCTGGGTGGCTCAGCTGGTTAAGCGTCCAGCTTTGGCTCAGGTTGTGATCTCATGGTTCGCGAATTCAAGCCCTGCATTGCTGTCCATGCTGAAAGCTCAGAGCCTGGAGCCTGCTTCTCCATCTCTCTGCCCCTCCTCTGCTCATGCTCCATCTCTTTCTCTCTCAAAAATAAATAAATGTTAAAAAAATTTTTTTAATGAAGAAATGAAGTAAAAAGAGATAGAATGCGTACCTCAGGTGGTACAGCCAGTGGAAACACTACTCTCTGAACATTTTGGTGTCATGACCCAGACTCTATCATTATGCCAGACACCAATGAACAGTCATGTCTTGGGCGTATATTATGTTCCAGGCACTGTTTTAGGCACCGGAGACACAGGAATGAAGAAAAGGGACACAGGGGCTTGTCTCCAGGAACGACGTTCTGATGATCTTGCAAATCACGAAAATAGCTGACATGTCCTGAACACTTTCCGTGGGCTGGTGCTATGGTAATCTTATGAATGTTAGAAACTATTCTTCTAATATAGGTAATATTTTCATTCCACTTTATAAATAAGTAATGCTGTTTCTCAGTTGCAAGTGTTTTATATAAACAAATGGCATGAAAGTAGTAAGAAAAAAAGCATCATGTCTCTGATTTTTTAAAAACTGAATTGTGGGGGGCCTCTGGGTGGCTCAGTCGGTTGAGTGTCCAACTTCAGCTCAAGTGATGGTCTCACGGTTCATGAGTTTGAGCCCCATGTCGGGCTCTGTGCTGACAGCTCAGACCCTGGAGCCTGCTTCGATTTCTGTGTCTCCCTCTCTCTCTGCCTTCCCCCTGCTAATGCTGTGTCTCTCTCTCAAAAAAATAAAAATTAAAAAAAATTTTTTTAAACTGAATTGGGGCACTAGGATCAACTGAGACGTTGGTTTGGATCGGTTTGGGTTTTGGTGACTTTTTATGTCTCCTCCAACAGTTTTAGTAAATTAAGCAGATGCAACCTAGGCTACACACTAGCTCGTGTTCATTCTGGATGCAAAACACAATGTGTTTTCCATTTGTGGTTCAACCAAATTGGTACAGGATGTGGCAGGGTTCTTTCCCAGGTCGCTTTTTGTTGGTTGGGCTTCCTGATATTTATCACTAATTAATTCTCATAATTAACTTTGTAGTGTTGTTTTGAATATGAAATGAAGTAGTTCATGTAAAGCCCGGCTCACCTAGACGCCTGGTCCTATCAGGTGGCTCCTGTGCAGTGGTTACTAACTGTCCCCTTGGAGATGGTCTGAAAGGCCATTTGGAGAGGGCTTTTGGGTGCCTGGCTTGTATCATGAAGGGACAGACACAGGGATCAAAGGAGAATTACCGAAGACCTTCAAAGGCAGTGGGATCTCACGATCCCACTGGGCGCTGATGGGCAAAGAGAAGTAGCCTGGGTAACAGACCCTGTGCAGGGGATCAAGGGCAGGAGCGGTCAAGGGCAGGAGTGAAAAGAAGCTCAGCCCCTTTGTCCAAACAAGAGACAGGTGCAATCGACAAATCCTGGCTCCTCTTGCTCACAGTGAAGAGCTCATATATCCTGAGAACATCAGTGTGCACATTTCAGGGAAAGGACATTTGGGAAGGGAAGGGACACCTTGACAGGTGCGGTACAGGGAGGCTTGAAAGCAGTTCAGCACCCGAACGTAGCTGCTGCTGCCCCCTGCTCACGGGCAGTCGCCTAAGAAAGCAGAACAAAGATCGGTATATTTTATACTTTCCGTTGTTATAGGTTGTACCTATTTGTGAGATTCAGAAGCCAGTGGAGGATTCAGACCCATGGGCCAATTACAGTTTGAAACACGGAAACCCACTGAGGATCTCTTCAAACGTTAGCTCTAGAATGGTACCCAGGTAGGATTTGAGGTGTGATGAAGACCCAGGGGCCACGGAGGCCACAATTTGCACGTAGTAGATAGATGTTCGACAAATATGTGTTGACTTTGCAGCATTCTAGATTTGCAAACTGACATAAAGACATGCTGCTCCAACTTGATGAGCTCCTTCAGTCTTTAATCACTGATTCATTTCTCACGGAAACCATTATTGCATTCGCTGGCCCCGATTGTTACACGGCTCGGTCCGAGTTGGCCTGAAATCTGCTTCATGGTAGGTTCCATCCAGTGCTCTTGGCTTGGCTAAAATTGGCTTGAATTAAGGGGTACTGGCACCCCAATGGATGAGAGTGCCCCCAGGTAGCTGCTGATTTGAGAATTTTGCCTTGAGCTTCATTGCTTTTCAAGGTCACTAAGAATTTTACTCCTTCTGCATCAACGTATCACTCTTGCTGATACATCTTAGGTTCAAATGAACTGCACTCCATCTCCAAGACTCTGAGAAAGTCATGATTCACATGTACACACGGCCACGTTCACCCACCCAGCCAGGTCAGGACCCGTGCCAAATCCACGATGTTTAGTTTCCCTGAAAACATGAAACCCTAAGGAATGTCTCTGGTTTACAAAAACTAAATTTACTGCTTTGCTCAGTTTCATTTCATTTAAGTAAATTTAAGTGTCCTTGCTGAGAAATGCAGAAGGTACAGACACATAGTAATTTCATCTGAAGCGATCTAAGTTTTAGGAATAATAAATCAAATATCTGAATTAGAGTGTAATGCACGGAATTTAACCCATGAAGGATGGTGGTACTACTCTTTGTCTCCCTGATGATATTCCGTTTAAAGACGAAGAGTGAAACCAAGAAGAAGTAAGCAGTTCCAGAGCGTACAATACTAATTTTACATATAATTAGAACTAACAATTTCTTTTCATTTATAGAACATACTCTGATGACCTTTGAGGCTGGTGGCAGAATAGGACATTAGCTTATAATTATGCTTTGATTTGCAATGAAAAATTGAAATGACTATTCCTGTCCAAGCTAAGAGCAGAATGTGGAAGTATGAAGCATGACTGCCCTCTCCTGATAAAACTTGGTCTAACATTTCTAAAAAGGATTCTAAAAAGAAACCAAATTTTAAAACTCATTTTGCACACTAGAAGCATTCTCTTTGTGAATTTACATATAATCTCTTTCAAAATTGTTATTTCACTTAGCTTTTTAGAATGAAAAGTGGTGCCTAAATCTTTTGGAATCTGGATATAAATTAATGAGCCAGAAAATGTAGGAAAAATAATGATGGTTGTTAATATCATGCACTGATACGACATTTTCAAAGAGCACTTAATACATGTTTCCTCATTTAGTCTCACATCATACCCAGGAGGAAGCAAATGATTATATTTTATTTGTTCAACTTCTTAGGTCTGTCGTGGCAGCTCATAATTGATTTTTCAAATGCAAGTTGTAGACATTTAATTGCTTTTGTGATTCAGTTATGCTTTTTTATCTTACAATAGCAGCAAAAGACTGCCCAAAATGCACAGACACAAATGATGACGTGTCTTGGAAGAAAACTTCTCCTTATGCAGAACCAAGGGACAAATCCACATTTCCAAGGAAACGAAACTTGTTTAGGGATTTCCACCATTTAATTTTGTCTTTAAAGAGAAAAACTAAGATCAAAGGATGAGATAAGGCACCGTTTATATATAATTATGATTTATGATCCACTTAAGCATTGACACCTGCTCCAAATCAGAGTTTACTTTATATTTTTGTATCCCGAAGAGAAAATTGCATTTATCCTTTGCTTAAGGACTTGAGAGATTACGGAATGATTGCTGTACTCTGGTTTATATCCACAGTTGCATAAAGGGAAACCCAGATGGGGAATATTTGCTTTGGATTTGTGCAGGAAACTTCCAGGGTTTTGTTTATGCTTGTCTTCTCTTCTGTCTTCTGGAAACGTCACATTTTTAGGGTCTGTAATGCAACATATTTCTGACTGTACATTTGGGTCATCTCATTCATAAGGTTCACCTGGGTAACGCAGCAATCAAATCTGAAAGCTTTATCCTAATTGTTCTGCTAAATAAAAACCAATGGCCTTGCGCGTGTCTTATTTTATAAAGCCCTGGAGTGTTCTCATGTTAAAGTGTTTTACAGCAAGTTTGTTTTAGTACTTAAGAACTGAAAGTCTAAGGGCGAAAATCAAAGTTGGCGGTCTTTTACTTCCTTGGAGCCTATAGCAACCAACGTTCTGTAACTAACGTGCAGCGAGCTTCCCAAAGGAGGTTTTCATCCACTGATTGAGCAAACCCACAAGCATGTAGTGAAAGCCCATCACAAACCAGTCTCCCTGTTGGCAGAATGTGTACTGGATGAGCCACACAGATGGGGTTTTGCCTTCAAAGACCCCAGTTGTGGACATAGGTATGCGGCAGATGAAGAGACAAACAAATTTAAGATCGGGATAAGCACCTGGTAAAGAAAAGAATTCCTGGCGGGGGAGAAGAGCACAGTGTTACTGGGTGGTCAGGGAAGGTGCCTGTGCGTCCGCGACACAGGATTTCATCACAGCTCAGATGCACTGATACTAAGACACCTTGATATTATATGTTCCGCTGAGGGGAAAAAATGTGGCTAATTAAACTATAACCTGAAGCTGTCCTTTAATTAGAATCTCTATTTATCCTTATCAGCAGATATTGTTCTAAACACATACCGACATCGATTTTTCAAATCATATGTCACCTTTGAGTGAACATAAAAACGAACTGTGAGCAAAATAAATGGAAGTAATTTTACAAAGTGCCCCCGCTCAGAGTTCAGCGGGAAGTAGGGGAAATGAGAAGAAGCAGGGAGGCCCGGGAAGAAAGTGCTGAGAAGCCTGGCTGTCGGCAGAGCCGGGGCATGGACCCTTGGTTGTAGACGGACAGGTAGACAAGAATATGCATGGGAGGGGAGGGGTGGAATATCCAGAATGTTCATGAGGGTGATCAGCAGAGGGCAAGGTGGGCAGAGGCAGGAGGGACAGAGAGTTAGTGCAGCCACATCCCCGGGAAGGGGCGAGTGTGTGCGAGCCTGGACTGGCTGGCTGTTGTTCTTGGATGTGAGAAGTGTCACCACATTCTTTGGAAGGGCAGACAGAAGTAGGCGCTGACTCAGGTAGGGTTTTAGATTTGAGATGAGATGGTCACAGGGATTCAGTCTGAAGTGTTCTGGTCTCTCCATTGAACATGAGGCCAAGTCATCAACCGAAGACGAGGTCTGTGGGGAGGAGGTTATAGGAGGCTTGAGAATTGAAAAACTTATCCAAAGATCGTTTTGTTATGACTAGAAGACCTGGCACGTTGTTGGACAGTGTTGCAGAGCCTAGGGCTTATATAATCAGGCTACTTGTGCGCTGGAGGGACCTGGTGACCATTTTCTGTATGGGACAGGCCAGAGGTATGTACATCTGGGCTTTTCCTGTGTTAGAGTTGGCCCAGCAAAGAGCTTAGGAGACTGGCCTCAAGGGAGTCTGAGGAACTGCAAGGAAATGACTGTAATAAAACAGTGGGCCACTCCTTCAGAGCACTGACTATGTGCCGGGCTCTTTTTTCCTAAAACGTTTTTTAAATGTTTTATTTATTTCTGAGAGAGACAGAGAGAGACGGCATGAGCAGAGGAGGATCAGAGAGAGAGGGAGATACAGAATCCGAAGCAGGCTCCAGGCTCTAAGCTGTCAGCACAGAGCCTGATGTGGGGCTCGAACCCACGAACTGTGAGATCATGACCTGAGCCGAAGTCAGACGCTTAACCGACTGAGCCACCCAGGTGCCCCTATACTGGGCTCCTTTTCAACCACTTTGCAAGAATTACCCACTCAACCCTAAAAATAGTACCTTGAGGTAGGAACGGTAGAATTATTACTAGCATCGCCATTTTATGGATGAGGAAACTGAGACACAGGTAGGTGAAAATAAAACTTATCAAGGCAACATCCATTAGTTGGAAAAGCTCAGAACGAAAACATGGCTCTGTTTGGAAACCCCTATGTGATGTTTTTTCTAGTTGAAAAGCTTGCTTAATCCTGTGATTTCAATGCAATGCAGTCATAGACAAGAAAAAAGGACTCTGGTGGGTTAAAAGAAAATTATAGGGCTGACAAATTAGAGGATTTGGTAAAATCCTTAGTAGCCGTGGTAAGGGTGATTTTTGCCAATGTGTGACCCCCCAAAAATAACAATAATGTTATACAAAAGGAAAAGATAATCAGATTTGTGTCTTTAAAAAAAAAAAGCCATGCTGCCACTGTGGGTAAGGGACTGAGGACAATCAAGAAAGCTCTTCCAACAATCACTAGAAAAGTTAGTATCATCCTACGGGATTGACTGTTGGAATTAAGAACAATGAACACATAAGAGAGACATTTAAGAGGTAGAATCAATAAGACAGTAGGTTTGTTTGAAGGGGGAAGGGGAAGAGTCTCAACTTTCTGGGTAATTTAATTGGATGTTGGAACCACCCATCAAGGAAGAGACAGCAGTTTGAGGACTATAAGTGACAAGGTTCTCAATTTTGGATATTTTGAGTTCGAGATACCTTTGTTGGATGGAGAGCTTTTGTTGGGTCTTGTTGGGATTTTGTTGGGAACATGAAGCACGACAGAAACCCAGCCTGGATTTCTGTTGTGCTAAAAGTTGGCAGCTTGCTGGTTGTCCCTGAACTCATAGAGAGGATGAGCTCACCAAGGGGTGCTGTGACTTGGGGGCAGGATTTAGACAGAAGCTGAAGATGGGCTGGGGGATGGAGGAAGTAGAGAGAAGGCCAAAGAAGACTGGCTAAAAGAGGCAGGAGAGCAATTAGAAGAGTTTGTGGTCCTGGAAGCCAGGAGGGGAGACATTTCAAGAAGCAGGGAGTGACCAAGAACTGCAGGAAGGTCAAGAACGATAAAGCCAGAAGTGTCCACCGGATTTATTGACAAGGAAGTCACGATGGTCTCATTGAGAGACATTACATTGAAGCAAACGGGTGGATGGTGGACTTCGGAGGCAAGAGAAGTGCAGGGAGGGGAAGAGCTGGAGATAACAAATATAAACAAGTCTTTGAAAAAGTTAGTTGAAGTGGAGGAAAGAGCTACAGCTGTAGCTAGTGGGGTCAAGTGTTTATTTTAGGACGAAGGGTGAAGAATGTTTAAGTAGTGCTTGGAAGAATCCAACAGAGAGAAAAAAGCTCAAGATATAAGGGGAAAATCATCAAGAGAAAGAAGTCCTTGAAGATGTCAGGAGGGGACAGTTTGCGAGGCAGATGGACGGTTTGTTCTAGACGGGGACAAACATAAGGCCCATGGCAAGCAGGGGAAGGCTCTATGTGCGGGGCGTGTGTGTGTGTGTGTGTGTGTGTGTGTGTGTGTGTGTGTGTGTGTGTTTGGATACTTATCACTAGAGACAGAAAATGGAAACATCTCCTGCGATGGCTTGTCTTTTCTTTGAGAAGGGGAAGGTGAGGTCATCTGCTTAAATTAAGTGGCTAATAAGAAAGTCAGTGATCTGGAAAGGGAAATATGGTTTGAAATAATCAGTGCGAGCGCAGGATAGAGAAAGCACACTTAGCACAGTACCATATTTGTTGGCACTGTTAGACATTCTGTATTTGTCATGGTGGCATCCAACGACTTCCCTGTACATTTTTTTTCTTCTGGAGCCCTTAGTATCCTGGATAAAAACGTGGAGAAACATTGATCAAGGATGGGATTTTGACAGATAAATAGACAATACCTGACTTAAAGGTTTGGGATTACCCCAAACCAGTGAGAGACAGGGATCGGACGTGGCCACTTTAAGAATATTTCTGGGGCACCTGGGTGGCTCACTTGGTTAAGCACCCTGCTCCTGATTTCAACTCAGGTCATGATCTCAGAGTTAGTGAATTTGAGCCCCACATCGGGCTCTGCCCTGACAACCCGGAGCCTGCTTGGGATTCTCTCTCTCCCTCTCCCTCTGCCCCTCCCCTGTTCATGTTCTCTTTCTCTCACACAAAATAAATAAGTAAAACTTTTTTAAAAATTTCAAAAAGAGTATTTCTACCATGCTTCCCTTTTCTGAATGGTCTTTTGTTTCTATCTGGTTGCAGCCCATTAATCAACTTACTTATGGGGAAATGGTTAGGCTATTACATAAGCCAGATCGTCGAGTTCCCATTTTCTGTTATCTGGTCCCTTCAGAGAAGAATACAGCTAGATGTGACTCCATCACAGCCAACTCAACAGACTAGGTTTTCTTATCTTTCTTTTTTTGCTGCGTCTCATTACTTACTCTCCCCTGTTAAGAAAGTTCCTGTGTCAGCCCCAGATGCATAAGGGTCCTAGGAAAGCGTGAGAATCAGGATGAGCCAAGAATTAGGACATGAAGTTGTAAGAGGGAGATTTAGGTCACATTACATTTTGTAGCATTCAGCAAAAGGAATTCTCCAAAGGAATCTGGAAGACTCCTTTGTTGCCAAGCTGGTGTCCTTTCCAGGTGGCAAATGTTGACAGCTGTCGATATTCTGCTGTTTCGACGACACTTCCAGGAATTATCCACCGTGATATAATAGCACGTTTTGAGATTAAAGGACAGCTATTCTCACGCTGTTTCTAAATCACTTCTCCCGGCCATCATTTGTTAGTGCCTAGGAAATATAATTTTTTAAATTAATTGAATGTAATTGCTAAGGTGAGCCAGATGCCAAGAACACATAGAGCGTATACCAAAGCCAAACAAAAATGACTTGGGGGTATTCATGCCTTTGCAATGTCTCTACTTATCTTCCCCATTAGCAAGGAAAGCTAATAGCTGATTGAAATTTAAAGTAACATTTGTATGAAGAACTGTCCCACTCCTAGTATTCAATAGTGATTGCTGCGTTCCCTACTTTGAAAACATCCTCTTAACTAATTTGCTTTATAATCTCTCCAAGATGTGTCCCTTTCGATTTGAGTAACCTGGAATAAAGTGGCCCATTTGGCTCAATCTAATATTTCTTTTGGCTCATAATCTCATAACATAGCCCTACAATTGACTTTACTTTCAGAGTAGAAAAATCGCCCTGCCAACATTTGCTAATAACACTATCTCTCTTTACCACTGGGCAGCTAATTATGTTTTAGGTACAACCAGGAACACCAAGAGAGGTTCCTCATTTTTTATAAACTTGTTTACTAACTAGAGCTCATATAGAAACCAGAACTGTCTTTTAAATAAAGGAATTCTTGAACTTTCCGAAAAAGAATTGGTTATGATCCAGAAGCTGATATTACAGTTGTTTGGCCGGGATGTTTAAATGCATTTTCCTGTAGGTGCAATGATACGGATGGTGGTTAGATTTCGAGCACAGTAATAATAACAATCATTTATCAATAGCCTACTAGTTGTTAAATACCGCCTATGATTTGTGTCTTGCTTACCTCATCGGTCCCTCATTGTTTCACTCTTTCCTGAATTTTTGTGTTTTAACTCTTCCAGAGATTGGCCAAAGTTTTCTGCAAAGATGCAAGTGGTACAGTCTTTAGGCTTTGCAGGTCACTGATCTCCGGTGCCACTACTCAAAGTTGTCACCAACAATGTGGAAGCAGCCACAGCCAATCCGTGAATGGATGAGACCGGGTTCTAATAAAACTTTATGGAAACTGAGATTTGAATCTCACTTTTTTCTTTAAAAAAAACATTTTTTAATGTTTTATTTATTTCTGAGAGAGAGAGAGAGAAACAGAGAGCGAGAGAGAGAGAGAGAACCTGTGAGCAGGGGAGGGGCAGAGAGAGAGGGAGACACAGAATCTGAAGCAGCTCCATGCTCTGAGCTGTCAGCACAGAGTCCCACGCGGGGCTTGAACTCAGGAGCCGTGAGATCATGACCTGAGCCGAAGTCGGACGCTTAATCGACCGAGCCACCCAGGCGCCCCTGAATCTCACACTTTTTCATGTGTCACAGAAAATTATCTTTCTTAACTACTTAATTTTATGTTATTTTATTGTGGTAAGAGGACAACATGAGATCTAAATTCTTTAGCGATTTAACAACATGCAAATTGTTCTCAGCTCACTGGCTGTACAGAAACAGGGGGGACAGTGGGATGTGGCTCGCGGCCACCATTTGCTGACCTCCACGAGTTTTCTCCCAGTTTCTGGAAACTACCAAGCTCCTCCACACCGTATCCCCATGTCCATGCCCGCCCCTCTCCCTGGTAGGCTTCATAGTTTTCCCCTTTTCCCTTTGTTTTCTCCTCGTTGTATCAAAACGATGCATCCTCAGCCCACAGCCCTCAGAGCCCACCTTGACTGCTCGGAAGGAAGTCTGCATGAACCCCAACACCAGTTCTGAGCTCATCCCTACCCCCCCACCCCATGATCTGCTGTCACAGCACATCCTGTCCTTCTCCCTCGAAGAGGTACTGCAACTATAATAAATGACAAATGATAAGGTTAGCCGTGTAATATCTGTCTATACTGCTATTGTCTATGTCCTAAGCTTCTTGGAAGGTGATTATATTCGCGTTGCTCACAGCTGTATGCCCTGGGCATAGCTTGATGATGCCCACAGATTAGAGGCTTAGTACATGTTTGTAAAATTAACCAACCATTAACACTTAATGCAACTCTGCAACATAAATATCCCCGCGTTACACAGGAATACACTGGGATTCTGTAAGACAGATCCTTTTCTAGAAGGTCATAAGATTAAAAAAGTCATGTGTGTCTAACTCCAAAGTTCTTGCTCTTTCCAGCATGCTACTACCATATTAAAATAGTGTATTAATTTGTATGAAAACACTGTGCATTTTCACTGAATGATGGAATCCACTGATTGCACTTAAAATAGTAGCAGGTATTGTGCAAAACATAAAAGTAACAGTATAAGAACTTATTTTTGTATGTCTGTATACATTAATAAGGACTTTGGTTTATCCTTGACATTTGGAGATTTTGGACCAACTGTACACTTAGATATTTGTCTTTTCTTTTCAATCCCGTCTGGAACTCAATTCCAGACATACTTCAATAATTTCAATTTCCAGACATAATTCCTCCTCTGAGGGAAATTGTCTTTTATTATTTGTTTTGTTGGCTATCTTCTACTCATTACATTTCTCCATAAGTCTTATGAATCACTCTTGAAAGCTCCCTAACTTTGCCTTCATGATTTCTATCTTCTCCCAAAGTTTTCAATGATTTCAAATCATTTTCCTACTTGACCTTCCAGATCTCCACAACATTCAATTCAGCACCTGACTCTTCACTTTAAAAATCAGATTAAAAAAAAAAAAAATCCCTCCAAACATGTGTTTCCTGATGTACCTTAATACCCTGGAGTGCCCTCATTTAATTTTTAAAGAGTTGTCACTGAACTCTTCCATCTGCTTGAATTCGCCAGGGAGCTGTTCTGTTTCTTTTTTCCTCCCTGGCTGCTGAGGGCTCTTGGACTGACAGTTCTCTGGTACGTTAAGTGGCAGAGGTGAGCTGCCTCAGCATTTTATGGGCTGACGTTTCAGGGTGATGGAAAGGACAGCATTTTCTGCTCTTGGGGCCTGTAGTGTGGCAGAATGGAAATGGGCAGAAATTTCTCGTTGAGCCTCCAGAAAAATACTATCTCTGTTCCCATATGCCCTTGTCTTTCCCCACCCAGAGGCTGAGTACCCCTTCTTTCCACAGGAGGCGAGTGACAGGCACACTCACATGGCCCGTGGACCCTTGTCCCTGCAGGGGATGAAGTCCAGGGTCCGGCATGAATCTCTGCCCCTCCTCACCCAGCACTGGATGCAGGTACCAGTAATAACGCCTCTGCCCCCCAAGGGAGAAAATACCTTCCTCGTCTGAATGCTTTCCTGAAATTTAGAGGAAGCTCCTTTAGTAAGGCACTTCCTCTTAAGTAAATCAGTGCTGGAATCTAGGTCACTGATGGTCTTTTATATTATTTTGGACGGAATAATTCTGTACCCAATGCTGTAAATTTCTCTTCTTAGGGAACTGAGTGGTAGATGGAAAATTGAAAACTATATTTTGATGAGCTCTGAAAGCCCAGTCTCTTTCCTTCTAGATTGTATCAAGCAGGAGTCTGAGAGCAGGCCCGCTTCACAGCCTTGGTTATGAGAGGGTCCCCGGCATTGGGTGGTGGATAGAAACTTAGGAGCTGCCCTCGTTAAAATGATTACAGGCACACTTTCCACCCTAAGGCATAGGAAAGTCATCCTATGTCTTCTCTATGGGGAGACCTTCAATTATAAGCACTTGTTGGAAAGATCACCAGAATCTTATTATTTAACATTAATCTTCAGAAAAATGTTAATTTTCACTAAAAGCCAAAAACTTAGTTTCCAGCATTGGTGATCTTTTAGATCAGGTGAAATATTCTTTTATATCATGGATATGATACACTCAATGGTAGGAGTATGTTGTTTGTTCTTCACCTTATAATTTTGTTGATGTTTTGGCCCAGCTTCAGATTTACAAACAAGACTTTATGATTTCATAATAGCCTTACAGTTTTTTCTTTTTGTATTCCACTTCGCTGAAATTGCTTTTTACTGACATGTAATTGACATACAACATTCTAGTAGTTTCAGGTGAACAATACAGTGATTTGGTACTTATTTATTTTATTATTTTTTAGCATTTATTCATTTTTGAGAGAGAGACAGATTGTGAGTGGGGGAGGGGCAGAGAGAGAGGGAGACATAGACTCTGAAGCAGGCTCCAGGCTCTGAGCTGTCAGCAGAGAGCTCAACGCAGGTCTCGAACCCACAAACCATGAGACCTGAGCCAAAGTCGGAGGCTCAATTGACTAAGCCACCCAGGCACCCCGGTAATTTGATATTTATATACATAGTGAAATGATCTCTATGATAAGTCCAGTTACAATATTATTTACTATATTCCCTGTGCCATACATTATATCCCTGTGTATTATTTATTTTCTAACTGGAAGATTGTACCTCTTAACCCCCTTCACATATTCACCCCCGAAGTGCTTTTTTTTAATTGTAAATTGTTCTGGTAATGCTTCAGTTTTCATATTGTTTTCTGTTTGTTGTGTGAGACTGTTAGCAGCAATACCTACTTGTCTTTATTAGGACTACAACTTCCTTCTTTAAAATAATACTTTATCACCTCACTTAATTATTTATGTAACTCAGAATGCAACTCAGTGAAATATTTATGATCTCAAGTATTTGCGAACGTAAATAGAATTTCAGGGTATAGTCCTTGTAAATCGTTCATAATCTTAGGTAAGATTCTCTTAGGTTTGGGTTGCTAAGATTGATTATTTATACAGAAAATGGTGGCCCCATGACTCAGAATGGTATTGACGTATTTTGTTAATGAATATGGACACCACTTCCACTACATGACATATTGATCTGAGATTTCAGAGTTTATAACTGTTTTTTCATGAATATATGAAGAAGTAAAATTGCATACCTGTTGTATAAAAACAAAGCAATAAATAACGAGCTGTCACAATTAGGTCAGTTATTTTATTCCTTCCACATTAGTTTCCTTACCTGAAAGAAAAGAAAAGAAAGCAAAAACAATCTTAAAAACATTTGGAAGCATCTGCCGATCTAAAGTTCATTCCTTTCTCCCTCTGCTTGTTTGTTTCACTTGAGCAAATGATTTTAATTAGGGCACAACTATGGCTACTTAAACTGAATTCCAAACTGATGTCAGAGAACAAAGAGTTCAAGTTTTAATCACAAAACACCTCCGAGCAAAACTCCTTCAAAATGACTCCAAATAAAATGTTTATCAATAAATAATGCCATGTGATCGATATCGTTAATATCAATATTATCCTACCAGTGTCAATAGATAATGCCAACACTTACTGCATGTATTTTTAAAGATCCTTCTTAGAAAAATAAAGACATTAAGAGTATTGTTTCCAACATTTTTAGCATTTCTGTGTAAGTGAGAGCGCGTTCAGTTTTCTTCAATGAGGTCCTAATCCAATGCAGGGCAGGGGTTGATTTTGCCCCTCTTAGGTTATTTGGCAATGTCTGTGATGTTTGGATTGTCACAATATAACAGGAGTGGAGATGCTTCTGGCATCTAGTGATAAACACCAAGGATACAGATGAATATCCCACAATGCACAGGACAGCTCCGTGGCAAAAAATTATTGACCCCAGAGTGTGAACAGTGTGAAGTGTGGAAATACCTAGAGGCATTATTCATGAAGAGGGGCCACAGGGATGTTTTCCTTCATTACACAGACCGCTGTTACGCCCGGTAATCATAAAATGCCTCAGGATGAGGCTGCAACATAAACCTATAAAGAAAAAAAATCAGGAACCTGAATCTCAGGAAGAAAAATCTTACTTTAAGAGTCAATTGGAGTATGGAGGAAAAAATTAGGACCCGAATAACGTTTCCCAGAAAGTCTATTCCAGTTCGATGAAACAGGTACGTCTGAGGAAATTATGGTTCCTCCTCGGACACAAAGCTCATTGGTATTGAATATTTGAATAATTAACGGATCAAGTAAGCATTAAATGACATTGCCAATGAGAGCTCGTTTGCAGATATTGTTCCTATAGATGAACAGGTGCTCTTTGTTGAATTCAACAAAATTGTAGTTAAATCTATCGATTAGGTCTTAGATACCAATCAGACAATGCACAAATATGCACAGGAGAAAGAGAGGGAAAATACTACCCGTTCAAATGATTTTGAATTATAGGAAATTAACACAAAGTGTTTGATCCACTTATTAATAATCAGCATTTGGTCCTGCAGGCAAATATTATTTGCTTTGGGTTGAATCGTGTCCCTCCCCTGAAAAAGATATGTTGAAATCCTGATCCCCAGTACTTGTGAACATGACATTTTCAGTAATTGGATCTTGGCAGATATAATCAAGGTGAGATGAGGTGATTAGGATGGACCCTAATCCAATACAACTGGTGTCCTTCCAAGCAGAGGAGAAAGAGAAGGGGAAGCCAAAGACATAAGCAAAGAAAGTGGCCATGTAAAGACAGAGGCAGAGGCAGAAATGTCACAAACCAAGGAACATCTCGGGCTTCCAAAACCTGAAAGAGGTAGGAAGGATTCTCCATTAGAGGTTTCAAAGGCAGGATGGCCCTGCTAACATCTTGATACATATATTGTGTCCATAATTAGTACTACTATTTGCCAAAGAAACAAAATAGATCAATGTTTATGGCTAGAAAGTCTCTTCTACAATCTTATGAAAATGTACAGGAGATGAAAAACAATATACATAAACATTTACATGTTTTTTGAAATATTTGATTTAATCAGGATGCTTTACTCATTAAACATAAGAAGTACACATAGATCCACATCTATATACACATAAATTAACAACTATTCCACGTAATTCTTGTTGGTTTATTTGGCCTTTAAAAAAGTTTTTTTTAACGTTTACTCATTTTTGAGAGAGAGTGTGAGTGGGGGAAGGGGCAGAGAGAGAGGGAGACACAGACTCTGAAGCAGGCTCCATGCTGTGAGCTGTCAGCACAGAGCCCGACGCGGGGCTCAAACCCACTAACGTGAGATCCATGACCTGAGCCAAAGTCGGGCGCCCAACCGACTGAGCCACCCAGGCATCCCTATTTGGCCTTTTGAGGGGGATGCCCATATATGGAAAGATTGGTCAACATTGACCTATCTAGCCATTATCCTACCAAGTTTAAAAATATATATATTTGGGGATGATTATCCTTTATTTCTGATGCATTTGTAACTTTTTAAGTAATTAGAATACTTTTTAATATGACAAAAAATCATTAAAATTTTTATTTAGTTTTCTGCTATCTCAACACACACAAAATCTTAGAGGCACATATCTAAATTTAGAAATTGTACACCTGAACTGACCACGTCTATAAAACTTCAATTTTTGATGGAAAGTCAATACAAACAAATAGAAAAACCTTCAATTCCCTTTAATTTGTTGGCGCCTACATGTTAGACTTTACAAAGGAAAGAGCTGGACATTGTCTACGAGGTCATCACAAAGGGTTCAACCACTCTGACTGATAAGACCCCTAGATTTTCAGCCATATTCATGAAGGGTATAATTTTTGTAACTTTATGTTTTCTTATAAAATCAAATGCTTTTGATAGAGTGATATTGGTCCCATAAAATAAATTGGTTAATGTTCCCTCTTATTATATTTTCTGAAAGACTTTGTATAGAATTGGTATTATTATTTTTTAAATTTATTTTAAATGGTTTTTTTTTTAAATGTTTTATTTATTTTTGAGAGAGAGAGAGACAGAGAGAGAGAGACAGCATGAGCAGGGGAGGGTCAGAGAGAGAGGAAGTTACAGAATACAAAGACAGACTCCAGGCTCTGAGCTAGCTGTCAGCACAGAGCCTGATGCGGGGCTGGAACCCACGAACTGTGAGACCATGACCTGAGCCAAAGTCGGACGCTTAACAGACTGAGCCACCCAGGTGCCCCTTATTTTAAATGTTTTATTTATTTTTGAGAGAGAGATAGAGACAGCATGAGCAGGGGTAGGTCAGAGAGAGAGGCAGATACAGAGTCTGAAGACAGGCTCCAGTCTCTGAGCTAGTGGTCAGCACAAAACCCAACGTGGGGCTCGAACCCAGGAACCGCGAGATCATGACCTGAGCTGAAGTTGGACGCTTAACGGACTGAGCCACCCAGGCACTCCTATTATTTTTTTTAAATGGTTGAAATTGACTAATGAAGCCATTTTGTACTGGTGTTTCTTTTTGAAAGTTTGGACTGTGAATTCAGTTTTCTTTACTAGATACAGGGCTATTTAAGTTATTAATTTCTTAAGTGAGATTTCGAAGTTTGTGAGATCTTTCAGGGATTTTTAAAATTTCATCTAACTTTCCAAAATTATTGGCAAAATGTTTGTAATATTATCATAGTATCTTTTTAATTCTGAGGCTCTGTAGTAATAACCTGTTAGTTATTTGTCTTATTGATGATTTGTGTTCTTTGCTTTTTAGATGAGTCTAACTAGGGTGTGGTCTATGTCGATCACTTCTAAAAGCAAGTTTTTGGATTGGCTACTTTTCTCTATGTTATTTCACAATCTTACTGATTCCCATCTTAATCAGTTTAGGTTGCTATAACAAATTTTCATACAATGAGTGACTTAAACAAGAGACATTTATTATTCACAGTTATGGAGGCTGGGAAGTCTTAATTATACATAATTAATTCAAATATTTTCTAATTTCTTTGAATGTATTTAATTTTTAAATATTTTAAAAAATAATTTCCAAATATATGACTTTTCCCAGATATCTTACTATTTTGGGGTTTTTATTTAATTCACTTGTGATCATGTAATACATTCTGTATTACTTTAATCCTTGAAAAATTTCAAAGGCTTGTTTTATGGCCCTGTATATTTCCTATTATTTATACTATTGTTTTTTGCTTATATTACACGATCAGCACTCGAAAAGAACATACACTCTGTCATTAAATTCTACCATTGTTCTATAAGTATCAAAACAATTAGGTGATTGTTAGCGCTCTTATCTTTGATATCTTAGTTGGGTTTTTTTGTTCTGTTCTGTCGATTGCAGAAAGAGAGGTATTAAACCCTCCTACTATCATTTGGAATTTCTCACTTTAAGTCAATCAATTTTCGCTTTATCAATTTTGAACGTCAATGTGATACATTCACATTTATGATTGCTATAAATTATCATTATGCCTGTCATTATGTTATAGTCATTTCATTATGAAAACTCCCTTTTTAACTTTGGTAATGCTGGATTCTTGAAGGCTGTTTTAATGGATACAGAAATTTCTGTTTTCTTATGCTTACTGTTTGCATAGTATATATTACATCTATTTGCTTTCAACCTGGTTGTATTTTTTATTTAAAGTGCCTTTCCTGTAGACAGCATACAGCTGGGTTTATGTGATTATATCCACTCTGTCTGATAATCTCTGCCTTCTACTTAGAATATTAATTGCTTTAACATTCAATGTAATTATTGATACAGTTGGACTAGATCTAATATGTTACTATTTATTTTCTGTTTGTCCCTCCGTGTTTTGTTCCTTTGTTCTTCCCTTTCTGTCTTCTTTTGGATTCTTTAATACTTTCAGAATTTCACTTTAATTCATATGGTCTCCCTATCTATAGTTCTCTATACTTGGGGTGTAATTTTTTTGTAATTGTTCTTAGGGTTATAATATGCATCTTTATCTTTTTACAATGCTTAGAATTAATATTGTACCAATTTATATAAAATGTAGAAATCCTGAAATTGTGCAGATCCACCCCACCGCCATTATGGTTGTCTTGTTATTGTTGTTTTGTGTATTACACCCAATAACATTCTAAATCCCTCGATGCAATATTATACTTTGTTTTCAACAGTGGTTTTTAAAAAGAAATTAAGAAAAATTATCTTCCTTATTTTATCTCCCTCTCTCTGCCGCTCCCCTGCTCTGTCTGTCTCTCTCAAAAATAAAAAATAAACATTAAAAAGTTTTTTAAAAACTAGCTTATACCTTTCAAAATATCAAGGTCATAAAAGTAAGGGACATACTAAGGAACTGTCTCACATTGAAGGAGACAAATGAGACATGACAACCCCATGTAACATGTGACTGTAAATTGGATTAGTTTACCCTGTAGGCATGTTTGGGACAATGGGTGAAATTTTGAATAGGATCCAAGGATGAGATGGCATTAAATTTCAATATTAGCTTTCTGATTTTGAAGATTGCATTGCATTTATGCAGGAGAATGTTTTTATTCATAGGAAATACACACTTAAAATATTCAGAGAAGATGAGGCTTCCGGTTGGTAATTTATGCTCAAATGGCTTGGAAAAGGGGAGAAAAGGCGACTGGACTGTCCTCACACCAATTTTGTAGGTTTGTGATTGTTTCAGTGTGACAAAAAAGACTACAAAGTTTTACATAATCAGAAATAAATTATATTAAAATAACGGAAACTCCAAATTAAAGGACGAAGTTGGCTAGGAACGCCACCTAATTATTATGTTTAGAAGTAGCACACCACAAATTTCAGTAAAGCTGGAATATTTAGATAAGTGAACACATGACCTGGCTGTCTCCTTCTCATTTGATGATGAAATAAGAATTTTAGTTCCTATATTCAGTAGGTGACAAAAATTTAGAGTTTTGATTTTATAACCTAAAGTATCAGGCATTGTTTCATTCACTCATTAGAATTACAATTCTAATATGTCTATATTGTTTTATAATAATTTTATTGCGTAGTTAAATTTGACAGTGAGATTTTGGGATCTTTTTGGGGTATGTGAGTGATAAGTATGTAAATGTTGTGTTCATGGCATTAAATAATTGATACGTTAGGTATTTGTTAGTTACTAATGTGACAGATAAGTAAGGTTACTCTAATGATTAATTTTATAATGCTAAGTAATATTGAAATATATTGCCATTAGTTGTTTTCTAAATCTCAATATATAATTAAGTCACTGGTTCTTAAGTGTACACTGAAATAGAGATATTCCATTAAGCAGAAATGTGTTAATATTAATCTGGGAATTGAGTTGTGACCTTCACGCAGGTAACCCCAGATAATCTAAATACAGGTTTATTAGTTTAACCCTCCCAAATGTATTTCCCCTCAACCAGATTTATGTTGAACAACCTCCTATAAGAGCAACCATATATGAAGATTCTTTAATTTCTAGTGAGTTCTTGTTCAGTGTGTTAGCATGGGATTTACATAATAGTCCCATTACCCATATTGAATAATGCAAATAACTTGTAACTTCTGCACATGAAACCTAGCAGATGTTATGAAGATACTTAATTTTGGCTTATTATCAGAAAGTAGGCTAAACAGCAGCATAGTCTATTATATCCAGAATCTCCTATTTGCTCACATATGCAATTGCACTCATTAATATCATCTAACTGAAAGTGAGTACAATGCCTACTTCTTCTCTTACCAATTAGTAAAATCAACTACTCAGTGCTTTCCAAACCTGCTTATTAGATGCTATTTTTATTTATGTATTTATTTGTTTATTATTTTTTAAATAAAGTTATTATTTATATTTGAGAGACAGAGAAAGACAGAGTGTCAGCAGGAGAGGGTCAGAGAGAGAGGGAGACACAGAATCTGAAGCAGCTCCAGGCTGTGAGCTGTCAGCACAGAGCCTGACGTAGGGCTTAAACTCATGAACTGTGAGATCATGACCTGAGCCGAAGTCAGAGGCTTAACCGACTGAGCCACCCAGTTGCCCCTATTTTTACTTATTTTAGAGAGAGAGAGAGAGTGTGCAGGGGAGAGGCAGAAGGGGAGAAAGAGACAGTCTTAAACAGGCTCCACACTCAGAATGGAGCCTGATGTGAGGCTTGGTTCCATGACCCTAGGATCATGACCTGAGCTGAAATCAAGAGTCAGACACTAAGGTCCATTATATGTTTTTTGGAATATAGAGGCTTTAAAGATTTCATAAGTTAGAAGAATCAAGTTTAAAACAATAACATCCAGAACATATATATATATATAATATGCATTATATATATTAATGTTTATTTTTGAAAGACAGAGAGCATGAACAAGGAAAGTACAGAGCGAGAGAGGAAGACAAAGGATCTGAAATGGGCTCTGTGCCGACAGGGCTCAAACTTACAAACCATGAGATCACGACCTGAACCAAAGTTGGATGCTTAACCAACTGAGCCACCCAGGTGCCCCAAGAATATATCGTTTTTAAAAAATTATAAATCATGCTATTTTTCTGAAAATCAAGTGAATACCAGATTAAAGCATCACTTAGAAAATTAAATATTTTCTTGGGGCGCCAGGGTTGCTCAGTCAGTTGAGCACCCGACTTAGGGTCAGGTCATGATCTCACGGTTTGTGGGTTTGAGCCCTGCACCAGGCTCTGTGCTGACAGCTAGCTCAGAGCCTGGAGCCTGTTTCAGATTCTGTCTTCCACTCTGCCCCTCCCCTGCTCATGCTGTCTCTCTCTCTCTCTCTCTCTCAGAAATAAATAAAAACATTAAAAAATTTTTAAAAGAAAATTAAATATTTTCTTGAAAAATAGGCTTTTATGAAATTATTGGAGTTTTCCTGGGCACTCTATGTGTAGACATTATGAAGAATGTCCAACCTTGTCCACGAGTGGCCATTGTTCTCACTGATCTGGACACAGTGTTGGATTTATAATGAGCCACTCTAATTTTATATGTCCTTTGTAAAATCACTTATTTTCTCCCTTTTGATATATTTCCTTCTGGAGAACAGTAATTTTTAGTACCAGTTTTGATAAAATGAATCCCAACCACTAAATCATTGGGTACAAAGATAACCTGATCAGTTGCCAACCACAGACCCAGAAAAAACGTGAGAAGTATAGTTGCCTGTTCTCTTTAAGGCGTGTGCCTGGAGCCTTTACTAAGTCGTAAAGTTGTCAACATTGAAGATACTGTCTATTATTCATCTTGACCTTTGACCTGAACACGTTGGTGCTCTACTTCAATTAGTGTCAACTAATTTTCTTTGGAGTTCCACAGCCATGTGATACGATCATACTTTTAAACAATACTGAGGCCAAACCTTCATTCTAAGACCAGAGATGTGACAAGTATAAATCGATGGGTGGAAGGAACATTCTGTAAACGCACTAACCTTGAGGACCAAAAGGCAAGAATGGAGAAATGGGAACTCATTCCCCAGACGATATCACTGCATTTCTCCTACATATTTTACAATTAAAAATGCAACTTGTGGGGCGCCTGGGGGGCTCAGCCGGTTAAGTGTCTGACTCCAGCTCAGGTCATGATCTTGCAGTTCTTGAGTTCAAGCCCCACATCAGGCTCTGTGCTGACAGCTGGAGCCTGGAGCCTGTTTCGGATTCTGTGTCTCCCTCTCTCTCTCTGCCCCTCTTTCATTCATACACTCTCTCTCCCCCTCTCTCTCTCTCTCAAAAATAAACGTTTTAAAACATTTTTAAAAATGCAATTTGTTTTTGTTATTTAAGGCTAAAATTGAATTTTAAATAGCTTCCTTTATTGTAGTCTCTTCCCAGATGCAAGAGAGCAGCGTTATATTAAGGGTTCCGTGTGAGAAGCCGAAACATTAGAAAAATCACACTCGAGTGCAAACACAGGTGTTCACTGCCTGTGCGACCTTGACCTGCTTCCGTGCTCTCTCTGAGCCTTGTATCTCCTCCAAACATTTAGGGTGAAAAACACCTGCTATGCGGGTTTGTTGTGAGAGCCAGAAATGAAGTGTGAAGAGTACCTGACCTTGACAGGTGCTTAAAGGAAAAGTTATGTCTCCTTTCAGCCTTCCGTGTCCGTCTAACCAGTCCGCCTGCCATCGCTCATTTCCCCCTAGAGCTCTGGTCTCCAGAGCTTTCGTCGCTGTCATGTTCAGAAAGTGGATGTACCTCTCCCACACTGTCCCCTTCACCTGGATTGACAGTCTCAGGCGAGGCCTCGGATCCAACACACGAAGCTTGGGCCTTGGAAGCAGCAACAAGAGGGGCACCCGCTGGGGGTTAAAGGAAGCAGAAGGTAGCTTCTTTGTGCGGAGCTATTTGAAAAGTTGTTTTCCTCTTTGGAGAGCAGGTAGCTTCATCCTAACTAACCTCCCTCGCATAACCATGTGTTATGCTGACGTGAGACAGTGCCCCGGATGCCTGCAACCTCTCTCTGAACCTGCACGGTTGTCCATGGCGCAAGGCCATCCCTCTTCCTGGGTTCTTTATCCGGGGAATGGCCACACTGCAAAACTGAGATTCCTTTTCAGGTCTTTTTTTTTTTTTTTTTTGGCCTTTCGCTTGTGTTTACCACTCACGTGCAGCTTATCAGGCCCCACTAATTCGACATCATAGTATTTCTCAGATTCACCACCTTCTCTGTCTCATTCACTGCTGCCCTTGCTCCAACTCTGTTTCTCGCCAAGGTTACCGTCCGCTTAATTACTTCCTTCCTTCCTTCAATCTGCGCCCTACACTACTGCCCAGGAAAACATTTTAAATGCATGAAGTTCCTTACGCAGCTTAATTTTTAAAAATACTCTCTAGTGGCTTTGTCTTATGTTGAGGGTCAAACCCACACTTCTTTTTTTGTTGAAATGTTTATTTTTGAGAGAGAGAGACAGAGAGAGAGACAAGCATGAGCAAGGAAGGGGGAGAGAGAGAAAGAAACAGACAGACAGAATCCCAAGCAGGTCTCCCATTTTCAGTGCAGATCCCAGAGTGGAGCTCGATCCCATGAACTGTGAGATCACGACCTGAGCCACCGGGCACCCCTCAAATCCCAGCTTCTAAGCAGGGTTGTGAGAACGGACTCTGTCTCCAACCATGAGACTCTCTTGGCATGTTTCTGTGCCCTGTACAGGGTAAAGTAAAGTAAAATAAAATAAGATAGAATAAAATAAAATAAGATAGAATAAAATAAAACAAAGTAAAATAAAATAAAAGATAAGATAGAATAAAATAAAATAAAAAACAGAGGAAAAGAAATCTATATACTGTCTTCTTTGAATCCTGTAAGACACAACTTTATTGCCCAAAAATTGTATTGGTGTTCGTCATAGGATTTTTAAAATACTTTTTAATGTTTATTTATTTGTGAAAGAGAGAGAGAGACAGAGACAGAGCGTAGTGGGGGAGGGGCAGAGAGAGGGAGACACAAGATCTGAAGCAGCCCCAGGGTCTGAGCTGTCAGCACAGAGCCCAACTTTGGGCTCCAACCCACTAGCGAGAGATCATGACCTGATGATCAGACGCTCAGCCGCCTGAGCCACCCATGCGCCCCCACCACGACTTAAAAAAGAAATGGACCCAGTTCCCCCACATCCTGTTCTGATTTGAGCTCGCTTGTCACTTCAGGGCGGGTCCCAATCAGAAGAGCTTAGTCATCAGGAATGCGAGCTGTCTGGGAGACCCAGCACTCTCTCCTCAGATGATGTGCACGGAGGGCACGGGGACTTTTTGACAGGGGTACAAATAGTATTGTACCTGAACCTCATCCTGCTCCCTCTAATGGTACAAGAAATAAATTTTCACTTTACACTCACCTTTGAGAAAAGCTTTAGGGAGAAATAGATTGATTGGCCAAGTTCACAGGGAAAAAGAAGGAAGAAATTCAGTGTTTATCTGTTTCTATGAATGAGATCGCATGCTGATTTGATACATTAAATAAAAATTCTGCAGGATTTGACTGTTATTTGCCATTGCTCAGGGTTATAAAATTCAAGATGGATTACTCTTAAAAGAAAGAATTGCTTAACATATTTTTTTAGCCTTAGGTCTTTCAAAATATATCTGCCTTTTGAAGGAGTAGTGTTAGTATAGTTATAGTTTGCAAAGTATCCAGAGAAATACAAAATCAGTGGTGTCGTGAGGTGTTGTGGGCATTGATAAAGAGGGCTGGGCTCTTGCTAAGATGCTACTTCTCCATGAAAATATAAAAATGAAAATTTCTCAATAGCTTAAAAAAGGTACGCAATAAATTTTGATTGCTGTGGAAGTTAAATTTCCATCTCAGTTGAAACATATTTTTTCCAAAATCAGATTTTGAAATAAATTTTCTATATTTTATTATAACATACGTAAATCCAAGTGTCTAACCTTGAAAAAGTCAAAGTCATTGTTTGCAAGTGCATTCTTATAAGGGTATTATATTAGTGCGTTTCACATGCTCTGACAGTTCCCTTAACTCATTTTGAAAAGAATATTTCTTTGTGAGTCATTGTAATAAATTAGACCACCAAAGTTCTCACCAGAAAATTAAAGGGTCCTGGTTGCACAACCAAACTTATTCTAATAATGAAGTATTTAATATATTTCACATCGTTTAATTTCATTTTTTTCTAATAGGATCATTTAATTTTCTTTTCAAGTCTAAGAACCATAGGACAGTCCACATCGTTCAACGATGTCGTTGACTGAGACTGAGATAGCTCATTTTGAAATCCTGAAGTTGAGAGACAGAGACAGACAGGCAAAGACAGAGAAGAGAGAGAGGTAGAAATTAGAGGAGGAAAAGAGGGAAGAGATCAGAATCAAAGCAATTAAATCTACTTGTAACAACTTGTAACAACATAAGGACTTTGTTTGATAGATATGGGGCCTGACAGATGAGTAAAGAGTTTAATTTCAAGTATCTTACTGAACAGAAGTATGAAATTTGAAGAGATCCAGAAAGCTATAGAAAGACATTTCCTGAAAAACTGCCTAAATTAAAAAAATACTTACATTGTTTTAAGGGGAAAGACAAACTTCAATAGAAAGAAAACTACCAAATTTTAGACTCTAATTATGCTAAAAATACCTGAGAACATTTAAAATACATTTTATTACTTATTCATCATACTGTATGTTTTTTGAATCCAAATCCTTATCTCATTGTATTGCATTTTGGAAACAGGAAAATCACATTCAATCAAAATGCTTTGGCTCAACGTGAGTTTTGCTCGGAGATGCAGCAAATGTTTTACCAAGATTTTCATCAAAATTGAATCATTACTTAAAGGCTTAGAAACAAATTTTGTTGCTGGTAGATTTCATTTTTCATTTGCTGATAACTTGTGTGTGCCCTTTAAATTGAGGAGAAGGAGGGGTGCCTGAGTGGCTCATTGGTTAAGCGGTTAAGCATCTGACTTTGGCTGAGGTCGCCATCTCACTGGTTTGTGGGTTCGAGCCCCACATCCAGTTCTGTGCTGACAGCTCAGAGCCTGGAGCCTGTTTCAGATTCTGTGTCTCCCTCTCTTTCTGCCCTCCCCCCCCCCCCCC
>NW_027528362.1:10190074-10198011 GCF_008692635.1 Crocuta crocuta
CCTCTTTCTCTGACCCTCCCCCCCCCATGCTGTCTTTCTCTCTCTCTCTCTCCCAGAAATAAATAAAAAAAATTAAATAAATTGAAGGGAAGGAAAAAAATAGACATGTTATTTCTGGTGTTATAATGACATTCTTGGAAATTGTCTCAGCAGAAGCCAAGGCTTTGTGGCCACATCATCACATATTTATCTGGAGGCCATGCCACAGGACGTTGACCTCAGAAGCAAGATTGCAGCTGGACAGACCTGGTCATTTACGTCTCCTTCAATCCACGGCCGTGGTTCCCTGGTCTCCACGGATACAGAATCATTACCTAAACTGTGCCGCCCTATTTTTTCATACCATATACAGAGAGAGCCAAAAAAAAAAAATAATAAAATAAAATAAAAATAAGACACAAAAAAAAGCTAAATGAAACACTTGAAACCTTTATATTGAACTAGATTTTTTTTTAAAGTCTCAATCAACAAACGGTCAAGCTCAGTAACGTATTTGCGTCGAGAAATTTGACCACTTCTGGTTTGAGAGGAGTCACTTGGGTCAGCAACACAATGATGGTGAGAGAAAAAGCAAATTGACCTGAAATGAGCAATCTAGCTGACCAGAGACACAAGGTATAAATAAACCTTACCAGTGGCTTTTTAAAATCTTTTCAATGTGTTTAATTAGTAATACTGTAGTGACTTAAGAATTTGCAATTTAAGAAATGAAGCGACCTGGGGCGCCTGGGTGGATCAGTCAGTTAAGCATCAGCTCAGGTCAGGATCTCTGGGTTTGTGAGTTTCAGCCCCCAGGCGGGCTCTGTGCTGACAGCTCGGGGCCTGGAGCCTGCTTTGGATTCTGTGTCTCCTTCTCTCTCTGCCCCTCCCGCATCACACTCTGTTTCTCTCTCTCTCTCTCAAAACCCAAATACACATTAAAAAAATTAAAAACAAGAAATAAAGCATCCATCTAGCTGCCAGAATACTACATTATGGTAGAGAGATTTGCCTGTTTTTACTTCATTCTTAGTCTTTCCGAATTGATTGGTCTGAGTACCTCTTTCTATGTTTCTGTTTACTTAAAAGAGTCCTTGAGTGAATTTAGAAAAAAAACATTAAATAATATAGATGTTAGTATAGATGTTCTTATTCTTTGATATATCACACATCATCAGTAAATCTATGAATAATTGAAATAGGGCGCTTTTAGTTGCAGTGCAAACATTCAGATGCTTATCATGATATGAAAATTGAAGTCATAGGGACGAAAAGGAAGAAAAGTACAAAGAACAGGGAACAGAGATAATAGTCTTCATTTCAGCCTTTTCCTAACGTCTCCAGAGAACTTTAACTTTTGCTTGACTGTTCCCTTCTGGCACCGTCAATGAGAAATGGACACACACTGAAATCTGCTTTTTGATACAAATGCTCTTCTAGGTATCGGCATTCAGTCTGCAGCCTGAGGCAGCCGCTGCTGCAGGAGCTGGAAGCTTTCTGAGAAACACTTTCCGTATCTGCAGATCAGCAGCCTCCATCCATAGATCAATATCCACAGTCTGGCTTTCAATGACAGTTGTCAATGTGAAAGCATGTGAAATGTCAGTTACAGTCAGAAGTAGGGAGGGGGTCAAACATGCAAATACATTAAAATGTCTCGGAGGGGGGTGAGATGCCATAGGATCCACAGAGACTAGAGTTAGTGAATTAAGAAAGGTTACTAGAAACTTAACAGAAGACCATGGGGGAAGGAAAGGGGGAAAAATAGTTACAAACAGAGAGAGAGGGAGGCAAACCATAAGAGACTCTTAAATACAGAGAACAAACTGAGGGTTGATTGGCGGGGTGATAGGGAGAGGGGAAAATGGGTGACGGGCATTGAAGAGGGCATTTGTTGGGATGAGCACTGGGTGTTCTATGAAAGCCAATTTGACAATAAATTATATTAAAATAAATATTTTAATTAATTTTTTTAAAAAAAGAAATGTATGGGGCACCTGGGTGGCTTAGTCGGTTAAGCATCCGACTTTCTCTTAGGTCATGATCTCGCGGTTCGTGGGTTCGAGCCCCGCGTCGGGCTCTATGCTGACTGCCAGCTCAGAGCCTGGAGCCTCTTTCAGAGTCTGTGACTCTCTCTCTCTGACCGTCCCCTGCTCTCTCTCTCTCTCTCCTGGAAATAAATAAAACATTAAATTTAAAAAAAAAAAATAAAAAAAGAAATGTATAAAAAAAGAATCCTACTTAATCCATTTACTTAGACTATATCCAAAACTTCTCAGGCTTCCTAATTTTTTCACTGTGATTCATCCCATGGGAATCATAGTATTATTTTAAAACAGATAGATATCAATTCAGTTTAGGTATATGTTCATGCTGAATACGTTTAAATTTACTGTCGTGTTTTTGCTTTTAGAATCCAGAGGGGTCAAAGATTTGTACTTAAAAAGAAAAATCCAGGAGTAGTTTAAACACCACTTTGAGACAGCATCACTATTTCCACGACCACCTTAGATCTTTTCACACTTGCACAGGGGACAACCTCAATTCTTATGAATTTCTTTTATTTTTTGCTGTGTTTTGCTGGAGGGAGGGGAGGGGGAGGCATATGAAGAAACAATAGCTGATTACGTTACAACTCATTAGAGCTTACTTTTCTTTTTTTTTTAGTTTTTATTTATTTATTTATTTTCAGAGGGAGAGGGAGAGAGAGCATACTCGAGGAGCACGGGAGGGCAGAGAGAGAGAGAGAGACAGAGAATCCCAAGCAAGTTCCATGCTGTCAGCTAAACCCAATATGGGGCTCAATCCCACGAAACCATGAGATCATGACCTGAGCCAAAATCAAGAGTCAAACACTCAACATACTGAGCCATCCAGGTACCCCCAGAACTCACTTTAATTCTCTAATACATATATAGTTTTAAAAAATGTTGAAAAGTCATCCATGGTCACTTTGCTAGATTAAAGGGGTGAACTGTGTCTAAAACATGTTATTAAGAGAAAAACCAATGCAATCCGGCAACTCTGAAAGACTTCACTGGAACAGTGGCCATAAGCAAGCCGTGAGATTCCCTCCACCAATGAGTAATCGTAAGTGTTGCTGAGGGCGCCATTTTGTTTAGACACCTTTATACCCTTTATTTCACTTATGCCTCAAGTGGTCCCACGTGTGTGACCTCATGTTCAGAATCATTGGCTTCTTTGTGCCACATGTTAAGAGGTGCCAAGCAGGTACCCAAACGGTGGCTTTGCCCCGAAGATCCTGTGCTTCCTCTTTACAGTAAAAAATGAATTTTAAAAGCACAGAATACTACCACTTCTTAGCTATGTGTTTCATCGGGCTGTCCCCTCGACCCCTTGTCCTTTACTTCAAAGCATTGACCAGAATAGCAGCACCAGGTGCACCAAAATGAAACGTGGGCAGATGTGGCTTATGACATCGGAGAGCTCTTTTTTTTTTTTACAGTGTTTAATTCTTTAAATTTAAATCTTAGGAATTTTATAAGTATCTTAGAATTTGGAGAAAATAACTTATACCCCAAAGCATGTGTGAGACTTAAGAATCTCACCCTGCTCCAGGACCAGTGTTTGGAATTGGCTACCAGATGTGGTTGGAGCTCTAGCCTGGTGCTACTTACCTTAGTGACCTTGGATGACACAGCAGGCAGTTTATGATTTGTGATTTTAATCTGAATGTTTTGTGCCAGGTAAACACAGCGCTGAAGTGTGTCAAGAGCTAAGAACACCTATTTTTTTTTAAATGTCTGTCTGTCTGTCTATTTATTTATTTATTGAGAGAGAGAGAGGACTATGAGCATAAGCAGGGAAGGGGGAGGGAGAGGGAGACAGAGAGAGAGAGAAGGAGAGAATTCCAAGCAGGCTCCATGCTGTCAGCATGAAGCTGTCTCATGAACCATGAGATTATGGTCTGAGCAGAGATCATGAGTCAGACGCTTAACTGACTGAGCCCCCCCCTCCCCCGGTGCCCCAACAACTAAGAACGTCTTTCATATTTGGTTTCATGCCTTAAGTTTCATTCCAAGTCCAAGAGGATTATCTACCCATTTCATCATGATTTGGAGAATTTCTAGGCTCTGAAGCAGTTTCAAAGTTCTCCTAAATGTTGTGAAGATACTGTTTCACGTTCGATTCACTTTTTTCCCCCTTCCTCCCATTTAAAGACTTCTTATTCACCACCACTCAATACCTGCTTGTCATATCCATTGTTTTCTAAAGAGCATTAATGCTTGAAAGATAGAGAAGCTCTGGTTACTTAAAAATTGTTATTCTTTCATTAATGGAGACATTTTGATAGTCTGTTTTCTACACCAAAGTAGGTATAGTTCTTAAATGAGCACACTGCTCAAGCTTCAGCAAATAAATAGGAACCATTCATTATAGTGTTATGTGCATGTTATCATGGACCAAATAATTTTGTGGTTAAAGTTTTACTTGTAAGCTATGTATATACATATATTATACACCTATAAAGGTAGGCTATAGCCATATAGCCTTTCTCCTTATATGTACATTTGCATGTGTGTATAATCAAACGCCTGTCTGCAGTTCTACTAGAAATAAGATGCACCTTTCATGTCTGTGACTGAATTCTTCCACTAACCAATTTAGCTGTTATTGGGAAAGAACACGGTACTCAGACTTATCAATGTTTTAACGNTGTCATCTCTTTGGCACACGGAGCTGATTACACCATTCATTTATTTTTATTTTTTTCATATTATGAAATAAAATTCATATTATTTTATTTTTTATTTATTTTTATATTTATTTTTTTCCTGGTAAAAATAATGTTCTTATTCATTCATATAAAAATCCATGTTTATTTTCTTTTCTCCCTCCGTCCCTCCCTCCCTTCTTTTCTTTCTTTCTTTCTTTCTTTCTTTCTTTCTTTCTTTCTTTCTTTCTTTCTTTCTTTCCTTCCTTCCTTCCTTTCTTTCTTTCTTTCCTTCTTTCTTTTCTTCCTTCCTTCCTTCCTTCCTTCCTTTCTGTTCTTTTTCTTTCTTTCCCTCCTTCCCTCCCTCCTTTGTCTTTCTTCCTTCCTTCCTTTCTATCTTTCTTTCTTTCTCTCTCTTTCTTTCTTTCTCTCCTTCCTTCCTTGTCTTCCTTTACCCTCTTGATGCCTGCCTCCTCTTATTTTAATGACTACAGGTTCTCATACTTACTGATACCAGTTCATTGGTGAGGAGCTACATTCTTTTGTTTCTAATGATGCCACTTAAACGAACAATTTTCACTCACCATATCGTGGGAGAGGAGAACGATACTATCTTTTTAATGAAAGAACAGTCGATGTAAAGCTTCACTGAAAGCAAATGTAATAAGGAATAACACCGTGTTACTTGACATTTGGCTTTGCAGAATCAAACGCTTCCACAAGCTGGAATTTCTCTACTGCAGAAATAAAGACAGTAATAAACCCTGGGAAATCAGTTCTGCACATGTGCGGATGAAGTAGTATTTGCTTGATTTTCAATTTGCTTTCAGAAATAATTGTTCTAATAACAGAATTCATTATCCACTATGCAGTAGATAGCCACCGGGAGAAAAATGCAATGGGGTGATGATTACAGAGGTGCCGGGTCTGAAATTTCTGTGTCAGAATTAACATGTGCAAGTTGATCAAGTAGAAACTCTACTTTAAATGACCCGTGAGTGTGATGAGATTTGCATCTTCAGCGGCTGTTTCCTGGCTCCCTGAAGGAGCCATTGCCTGTTTGGACCCATTGGCTGACCCCAGGAAAAGCCGCTTCCATTCCCTGTGTTGGTGGAAATACCACAGGGTTGTGCTTACACATTTACAGTAATAAATCCTGGGCATTGAGATGATGCTCACAGAATAAGGATAAATGTATATGGCAAGAAAAGAATTCTAGGGCGCCTGAATGGCTCAGTCGGTTAAACGTCCGACTTCGGCTCAGGTCAGGATCTCATGGTTTGGGAGTTCGAGCCCCGCATTGGCTCTGTGCTGACAGCTCAGAGCCTGGTGCCTGTGTCTTCCGATTCTGTGTCTCCCTCTCTCTGGCCCTCCCCCGCTCATGATCTGTCTCTCTGTGTCTCAAAAATAAATAAACATTAAAAAAATTTAAAGAAAAATGAAAATAATTCTACCGGAATGAGAGACAGTTTCCACACTGGCTGACACGTGGGAGATATCTGGTTCCCCTTCTCTCCACACCATCATTTCACCCAAATTATAGTTTCATGGTACAATTAGATGCTTGCTGTTTCTCCTTGCGATTGTCTTCTGGAAGGCTTACCTGTCAGGTAAAGTAGTGCTGGGTTTTGGTCTCCCTCTTGGCCGCCACTCTCCCCAAACTAAAGTTAAACAGGGTGCAGTGCAATCTTCCAAATCCCTCTATATTTGAAAAGAATTTTAACCACTTGCAAAAGATATTAAGAGGAAATGAAACCCTGTTTGTTATGGGATACTGATTCTTTTCTTTTTTTTTTTTAAAACGTTTTTCCCGGTGTCTTGAAATAGTAACTCCTCGTCAGGAGAGTGGGCAGAGCTTGCATCTGTGTTGATCTGTCATTTCCCCACAGGATGGAAAGTTCCAGGGCACAAAGAAGAGCGCGAGGAACACGGAAGACATGGACCGTGGCCTGGCCTTTGCCCAGCAGAGGGAGATGGAGGTGAGGCCACACTTGTTCCTGGCCATATATCTTAAAGCCTTTAAGGGGCCAGTTGAAAAAGAGCTCACCTACTAAATCCTTTCTTATGAGTCAGCCCCTTACTTCCGTCACCTCCCCCCCCCCCACTTCACTGAACTCTGTGGTTCACAGCTCGATGGGCTTTAAACACGCACATTTCTCCCAACGGTTAACACTTGCAGCAACTCAACGTTCCCAAGGCTCTTCCACCCTCTTGTGGGCCCAGAAATAGCACCGTGTTTCTGTAAATTAAAATAGTGGGCCTGGTGTGCGAGCGTGTGTGCGCGCGTGCACGTGTGTGTACGTGTGTTGGAATTTGCATTAAAAAACCAATTTTTAAAAAAGGGACAAAAACTGGAGAATTTTTGCACTTTTGGCGGTTTTTTCTTTTGTATTTGCGCAGACCATTTTAGGATTTTCAGTCTCAACAAAACACTATTAAAACGAAGAATCTAGTAAAATATTTGTGCATGTACTGCTAAACAGTTCTAGCGATTTTATTAAGCAATACCTTTATTATTTTTTGAATATTCTTAACAGACTGGAACAAAACATTTTTTTTTAATTCAAAACAAAATATGCATACTGTACGCATGTCGCAGGGTTAAGTATGATGCAGAGATTAAAGTTTGTTTGAACAAAAACAAATGCCTGGGGAATTTCATAGCTATAAAGTTAATAACTAAATTTTGTTCACTACGAGGACCTTTACTATGGTTTTCCGTCGTCTCCCGGCTACACAGCAAACATCTGAAGTGCACTTCCCACGTGTAGTTAGAGTATAGGAAGGAATGTAAAGTGGTTTTTTTTTAAATTTATTTGTTTTGTTTGTTTTTTTAAAAACAGCCCTTATGAACTCTTCCTTCCACTGATTCTACTGTAAACTCATAAAGCCTTTTTTTTTAGAAAGCAAATTCATGTACACTCAGCAGGTGAAATGTTCCCACGGAAAGAAAAAATACAAACAGAGCGATCTGATTTCTTCTCTTTTTGTCAACTACCTAGAGCGTGTTCCAGTGACAGAGTTTTTGCACTTGAATGAAAATGGCTAACCTATTTGTTTTTTTAAACAAGTTCTTCTTTTGTGATAATGCAGAATTGCATACACTTTATACCCGGAATAATTGGAAATCACAGGTGGGGGCAGAACTGGGGTGACATCGTATATATTCTGTATGCTGCAGGTGTCGGAGCATCTCTGCGGTCTCCTCCGCGACCACAGAGGGGGACAAAGAAACCCAGGTTCGTGTCCTCGGTCCCCCCGCGGCCCCTGGGGAGGCCGCAGC
>NW_027528362.1:10198113-10198305 GCF_008692635.1 Crocuta crocuta
CAAGGTGGTTTGCTTTGCTTTGCTTTTGTTTTGTTTTCAACATAAAAATGTGTTCAGTGTCCGGTTCCGCCTACCATGGAGAGCACTTGTTTGTTCGGCTAAAAAGGACCCCCTCGTTCAGCTCCCGGCGGGGTCGCGGCGGCGGCCCGGGGACCTCGGAGCGTGCGCGCCCGCACTGCGGCTGCACAGACG
>NW_027528362.1:10198344-10211195 GCF_008692635.1 Crocuta crocuta
TGCTATACCTCGAGGTCATAGCAATCATTCCGCTAATAGAAACTGACAGGACATAGAGACAGAACTATCTGATGAACACACACAATGACTAGAAATATATATATATAGAGAGAGAGAGAGACAGAGAGAGAGAAAGAGACAGTGAAGACTCAGTTTACCTCTGAGAAACCATCCCCCAAAAATAAACCCTGTATTAACAAGTGCAAAAAAATAAACGACCAAGTAAACCCCAAATCAAAGGAAAGCAAATAAAACCTCCAAACATTAAAACACAGTGTATAAAATGGTGTGAGAAATTTAAGTCACTTTCCAGCCTTTTAGTCAATAAAAAGCTGTGTTTGTGTCCTCGTTTGGATCCAGGCCCATCTTCTTCGACTTTACCCTAAAGGCCCTGCGAGAAGCGGCTGGAGGGTAAAAGCACCCAGAGTGTCCGAGCGGCAGCGGGCGGGTGCTGGGGGCGCCCCGGGGTGCCGGGGGCGCCCTGGGGTGCTGGCTACTCCTCGCGCGCCGAGCCGTGGTCCAGCGCGGGGACGCCCCCGACGCCCAGCGCCGTGCCGTTGTGCGCCGCCGAGGCCGCGAGCACTGTGTGCAGGAGAATCAGTACCAGGACACACAGCTTGAGTCTGGGGCTGCACAGTCTGCTCGCTGAGGACGCTGCGAGGGACGTCCTGTGCCGCGGGCCGCCGGTCCCCCCCGTCCCTCGGGCGGGCTTGCTGGCGCGCTCCTCTCTCCTGACATCACAGCATTCGGGGTCGTCGTTGGTTAGGAAGGTGTCGTAGAGCCCTGGAGGGTGAAGACAGCACAGGGGCCCGGTTATAGGCGCCTCGAGCCGGAGGGGCGCGCACAGTACAGCGAAGCTGCTACTTTAAGGTTCTGGTCCACAGACTCTTACAGGCACTTACGCATCGTGCAAAGGAAGGGCACCGGCAGTGCAATCTGGATACGCATCACCCGGTACTTTTAAGTCCTCACTGCGCTCTTTTTTACATTCCCGGAGGTCACACCGGGGAGGTTCTGGGGTGTGATGAATACACGGCAAAAAGTTTCATTGGGTCCAGAATCAGAACCTGAGGTTCTGGATCAGCTTGGTGACCAAGGCCGTGCAACCATCCCTTTGCCTTAGAAGGAGTGTGACCCACTGATGCACCACGTGAAGTGACAGTGACTCCTGGCGCCGAGTGAGACCACGGGGCAATCGTAGCATCACAGCTCTAGGCACTGCCTTTCCTGATCACTCCCTCTCTCCACCTGGCCGGTCTTAGCTCGCCTTCCTGGTCCGGGGGCAGCGCCTTCTAAGCATCCAACCGGGGACCGCTAACGTTGGATTTATTGTGTAAATATCTTACTCTTCCATTTGCTATTCTGCTGAAGAAGAGCCATCTCATGCCCGGACCACCGCAGCAAGAGGCTCTCTGTTGTGGGTGTGTTTCCAACCTGGCCTGCGCATCGCCTTTCGGGGAAGGCTCGCTCACTCTGCCCCTCCAGGCCTCTCTCTCTTACCGTCCCTCCTCCCAGGATCTCTCCCCTTTCCCCTTTCCCTGCTTCCTCTATAACAACACATTGTTCTCATTTTTTAAATTGACAAATGGAGATTTTAGAAACTTTCAACGTAGGTGAAAAGAATAAAATACTGGGCTACCTCTAATCTTTCCAATCTTGTTTCTTGCTCTATCATATATAATTTTGTTAAGTAGCTACATAACCCATTTTGTATCTTTTTTTTTTTTACTTGACAGCAGCATTTTCTCAAGAGTGTTAGAATAACGTTTCTACACAGATTGTACTATGCTATCCTCCAGCCTGAAGCCTTAAAAACGAGGATAGAGTAGTTATGAAGAGTAAATCAAGATTTTGTATGTAAAGAGCTTGGCTTAGCGCCCAGAGTACAGACGTATGACAAATTTTGGCTACTATTAATAATAATAGCTATTAGTAGGTTCAGAACACAAGATACCTTTACAACTTCTCAAGCAGCTTTTCTGGACTTTTCCCCATCAACTCATCAACTTTACTCTCAGCTATCTTCAAGTTCAGCTCTCCTGACATTGCCTGTGTGAAGTCTATACTATCTCCTGGGCTGCTAGCGTATTCTGTGGAACTCTTCAATTGTTATCTGTCCTTTTCACTGAACTGCTAATTTTCTGTCAATTTCCTTTCTCATCTGTCGCCTTCAAAGCAAGAACTATGTATTTCGGCTATGTGTTCCCACTATGTAACAGAATGCCTGAACAAAACAGATACTTAACAAGCATTTATTACACGAATAAACTCAATATATATTTGTTTAATAAAAATCTATTAAATAAGATATTATACACTGCAATCTTCAGTTTCTTTTAAAGAAATGACCAAGATAGCCTTATAATGATGCTTACAATATTCATTTCTTCTTAGGCATTCAAAGGTAAACTTCACCTTCTCCTAGATAGAATACGGAAAAAAAACTGAATTAATGAGGTCTGCAGCTCCGACATTTTTATTGTATGATATTTTCTTTTTTCAAATAAGATACCTCACTAGTAGACTAATCATTTATTGAAGTATACATTTTCCAGAATTATATTCTACAAAAAAGAGAATTTATAGTTAAGATTACAAGAATAGAAATCTAAAGTTCATTTAGATCAACATTTTAGAAAGTTAATAGTGAGAATATATTTGACAATTTCATCCAAATAAGAAGCTCTTCCAAATGTGTTCAGAAGCTGGTTTACTGATTTATAACTAAAGTCATTTCAGAAAGAATAAGGCAGTTTATTTAGGCCAATAAATGTACTATTCTGTCTGATAAAATTCATACTTTCTTTTCCCCTTGTCCATCCTCTTAATAGATTTTTTTCAGAGTTACACATGCAAATATGTTAATGATCAAATAATTCCACAAGATATTTTTAAAAACTCCTCCACCTCCCCCAGCCCCAATTTCTCCCCCTCGGAGGCAAATACTTGAATCTCTTTCTGCTGTTTCTGTATTTAGCTACATTTCTGGAAATAATCTGTTCTACGCTTTTCTTGATTTTTCACTTTTTATCTTTATAGACCTCCTCCTAGGACACGGGAAGACAAAATACTCATTTTTCAGCCCATATGCACCCCCACTCCTGCATGGCCGTAAGTTCACAGTTCCCTGTATTAAGACGTTGTCAAAACAATTCTTAGACCATGCAGTCAACTTGTGATCTCCCTCCCTCACCACTCAGGTCTTCCTAGAGCTGCTCACTATCTAACGGCTTCCTATGTACTCATGACTTCAACGCCAAGTACTTCCCAGTCGTTTCAGCAGAATGGAGATGTCTATCAGCTTTATCTCCTGGAGTCTATCATGATCTGGGCCTATTGCTTTTCAGCTTGGCACACAGCTACCAACTTGACAGCCCCTTCCCACAGGGACACCTGCGACCTCCTTCCGGTGGCTTTCCTATTGAGGAATAGCCTATATGTCCTTTCTGGGTTTGGCGGACCAAGGTATCTAGTATCTTCATAGGCAAAAGCTCATGGGAGCAAATTTCTGAGATGCTGCATGCCTAAAAATGCATTTATTCTACTTCATATTTAATTTGTTTGGCTGAGCATGGAATTCTAGTCTGGAAATTCTTATCCTTCAGATTTCTTTCTGTGCATGACGCTCATCTTCAGTTGTTGGGCTTCTGGGCCCTGCCCTTTAATTTTACTTTATTTTTTAATGATTATTTATTTTTGAGAGAGAGAGAGAGAGAGGCAGAGAGAGGGAGGGAGACAGAGGATCCCATGCAGGCTCTTCACACTCAGTGCAGACCCCGCTGTGGGGCTCGAACTCACAAACTATGAGCTCATGCCCTGAGCCAAAGTCAGATGCTTAAGTCAGACAGCTTAACCGACTGAGCCACCCCTGGGGCCTGCTTTTTAACTCTCTTATCTCATCTCTTCTACTTTATGCCACTTCATCTCTTTGCTCTACTTTCTGGAGGATTTGGGGAGTTTTATTGTGTAATGATTTTATGGAGGTTTTTTTTTCTTATCACACTTTAATTTCCAAGAGCTCTTTCATGTACTCCGAATGTTGTTGCTGTTGTTTTGAACTGACCGTTCTCATTTCACAGTGGCAATATATTCTTTTATCGTGGAGATATTTGCCGAGCTTTTATTTGTCATGTTTTATTTGCTCCCTGCATGGGCCCTGTTTTCTTCAAGTCATTTTTTTCTTCTTGGTTTGTGCATCTCTTATTTTTCACACGATAAGCCTGTGCATTCTTGACTGAATGTCTGTAGTAGAAATTACTACAATGGGGCACGTAAGCAAGGCTGCGAGTGGCCTGGGAAGGGGCCTGCCCGGACGCTTTAGATGGAGAAACACGCACATTTCCTTGGATCAGACTTCCCAGGAAACGTGCAGCTTATCTGTCTGGGAGAGCGAAGGCCGTGCTCCCAGGTTCCTGAGAACCAAATGGGAGAAGAGAGCTGCAGGTGGGGAAGTCTCCATCCAATGTGTACAAGTTCATCTAACCCTTACTTTGGCTCCCCCAGCCTACCTCCACCTGGTGGGGCCCAGCCCAGCAGCTTTCTCCAACCGTCTCCAAAAAATCGTCCTCCCCGCATAAAAAAATCCGCAGATGCCTTTCTCTGGGATTGAGGGCGGGAAACAGCTGGCATGGGCTGTGGAGATCTGACAGCTTCTAAGCAGACTTCCACCTTCCACACGGCTGTCACCTGCCTGCCCTGGTCTCTGCCTGGAGGGCCTGGGATGTGAACCTGGCTCATGTTCTGGGTTTCAACAACCTTTACCGTGCACCGATTTTTCTTCTAGAGGTTTTGGATCATTTAAGAATGATCCTTATCCATTCTTCCATCCTTTCTGATTTATGCCTAAAACCAATTTCTTTTCTGTTGGGTCTGCCTGGAAAACATCACTGTACATTTTCTCTGTCTCATTCGGCTCTGCTCCGTCTCTGATTCATTCCCCCAGCTAGGAAGAATACCGGCAGGCGGATCCGGCCTCAGTCTCTCCCCAGAAACCGACTCTCGGCCTTCGAGCATCTGGGCATCTGTGATGGGCCATTCCAGCTCCAGGTACTGTCCCTCCGCCCGATCCTCCTTCCCTGACCCCCTGGCGGGTGCACTTCCCGGGTGAACCACCTGCTCGCAGACAGGCTTCCTGGGAAACCGATGGCTAGCGGCTGGGTCTTCCACACACTCAGGGGACTACCGGGACTTATTCCCACACGAAAAGAAATCACTTCTCACGCAATAATTTCATTGTATAAATATATAAGTGACTGGGGTTATAAAAGGAAAAAAGGGAAATTTTCAGTGAATGAAATGTTCTGATACATTTTGTCTACAAAATACTCTATTTGAAATCTCTAATGAATCACTAGCTGCCATTTGACATTAAATAATAGTAATAATAGTAATAATAGCAAGTATTCTATCTTATAGTATCAACCTCATGGAGTCTTTTTGAGAATTAAATAATATACATAAGCTGCTTAGAATGGTGCCTGCAGATAGTCAAATCTCACATAATAATTATTGCTATTGTATGTTGGGACAAAGAATAGAATCAGAATTTATTATGAGAGGGCGCCTGCCTGGGTGGCTCAGATGGTTAAACTTCCAACTTTGGTTTAGGACATGATCTTGTGGTTTGTGGGTTCAGTGCCAACATCGGGCTCTGTGCTGACAGCTCAGAGCCTGGCGCCTGCTTTGGATTCTGTCTCCCTCTCTCTCTGCCCCTCTTCTGCTTGCGCATGCGCGCGCTCTCTCTCTCAAAACTAAATAAATATTTAAAAATTTTAAAAAGAGATTTAAAAAAGAATTTATCATGAGGAAAGGCTTTAAAAAACATCCAATTCAAATTCTTTTTCTGTTTTAAATTGGTCTGAACCACTCATGGAAGAATATTGTTTTTAATAGTTCAAAACAATTATTGTGATCATTATAAACATTATCTAAGTACAAGAAAGGCAAATATGCTAAGGAAATCATTAAAATAAACACATGATCATATTTAAATATAATCCTTCATTATCTCAGTAATTTACCTTTTACTGTCTTTAAGTCCAGAAGTACAGGACTAATTTTTTCTGCATACCTGAACAAGTAATATGCTTAATATTTTTCTGAATGCAAAAGTTTAAGAAACAGTAGAGTAAAAAGAAGGGGGAAAATCACCCCAAATCTGACTTCATTAAGATGAAAGAAGAAACAAGAAGAAACTGCTGGAATTTGTTTTCCCAACTTTTTTATTCATACAGATGCATATATTCGCGCATAAGTGAGTATGTAATTTGTAGATTTCACATGTGAATAAAATACTATTCAGCATGTGTGAATGCACATTGTTAATCTTTATTTGATTTGTAGGAGTAATTTTGAATTTTGTGTGTACATTACTAAGTGAGATTACATATGTAATATACATGCAATAAACATGCATAGTCAGTATACATAATTACAGAGTTTTAGAAACTCTAGAACAATTTATGTGCCTTGAAATCTATAAAACCCTCTGGATGCAAGTGTTTTCTTTAAGGTAATTTGCATAATTTTACAGTTTCTTTTATGGCTATCAATCTGTCAGGCTTGTCTTTTGTCAAGTCTGATCATTCATATTTCTCTAAAAATAGCTTGTTTTATTGATAGTTTTACATTTATTAATATAGAATTGTACATATTTTAAGATGAGGCTTCTATATTTTCTTCTTTATTGTTAATACTTTATTTCACCTTTTTTTGTCCCTGAAAAGACTTGGAAGTTTTTTTGCTCACTTTCCTTTGCATGATCAGAGATACAGGTCTTAAAATGGATAGGTTCTGATATTTATTCTGCTTGTTAATGCATCAATTTCTTAATTATGTTAATTCTTCTTCCTTTGTTTCGTTTTCTTTTATTATTCATCTTCTAACCATATTGAATTGAATGCTACTTTACTCATTTAAATTCATGTTTTCCCTTAATAAGTTATTACTCTAAATTTTCTTCTGAGAATAGCTTTAGCCGATTGTTTTAGGTTTTAATAGGCAGTGATTTTACATATTCTGTAGTTGTAAGGTACATTTCCTTTTCTATCTATGTGATTTAAAAAAGTGTTTTATGGCTTTTTAAAAATGTCAGTTGATACCTTTTCAAAACTATTTTTGTCACCAATTTCAAGTTTTATTTACCTTGATTTCAAGAATGTGGGCTTTAAAAAAGTTCATTTTCTCAAGGATCCTGGGTGGCTCAGATGGTTAATCATCAGATTCTTGATTTCCATTCAGATTATGAAGCACAGGTTCCTGAGATCCAGCCCAGCCTCAGGCTGTGTGCTGACAGTGTGGAGCCTGCTTGGGATTCCCTCCCTCCCTCCATCTCTCTCTCTCTCTCTCTCTCTCTCTGTCCCTCCCCTTCACTATTGTGCACTTTTTCTCCCTCTCTCTCAAAATAAATAAATATACTTCAAAAATTGATTTTCTCTAATTGTTTTCCTTGTGGGGTTTTTTTGTGTTATGTAAACCTATTATCTTGCTATTTTCACAAATGTTAATATTGTTAACAATACTTAGTTTCTCTGTTTATATATTTTTGCCTATTCAGAATGCCATCAACTGAGAAATGTGTCTTCTGCAATTATTTCTAATGATTTTGCTTTTTACATTTGGCTATTATATCAGCAGGTACAGAAAATTCGTAAATGTTCACATTTTTAACTAGACATTTACTATAAATCAAGAAAACAAGACACTCTTTGTTCTTACAAAGTATATTTGTTTGTTTGTCTTTGGTGAAGATTTGTTGTTTTTATTCCTCTTGTGGTAGTGAGCATATTTTGTCTGGTATTAATGTAAACCCCATGCATATTAGCATACATGCAGATATATCATCTGATATATCTTTGTCCATTATTTTAATTTTTCTTGGTCTCTTTATATTTTCACTCTACTGTGTTCTACATGTAGGTTTCACAATGATTGAAAAGGAGAGTTTAATCCATTTACATTTATTGTCGGATCTGCACTGCTTGGTCTTGCTTTCATCATCATATAATAACATTTCCAAACATTTAAAATTGTTTCTTTACCACTTCCTTTGCTTTCTATCATTTTCCGTGTGAGCATATTAAAATGCTATTTTTTCATAATTTGTTAAGTGCTTGCTGTTATTAATTCTACTAGAACTTAGCTTTTAGAAAACCATACATACTTGAACTTAGATTTGCCTAATTACCAGGATCACTGATAAGGAGGTTAACAAAATTTTGTTTCTTCCATCTCCTCATTCTGTATCAATTTTTGGCTACCATCAGATGTCTTAAACTCCGTTATTGTCAAATTACTCATATTTTATATCTTCTCACCTAGTTATTATTATTTAAAACATTTTAAAAATACTTATTTATTTTTGAGGGAGGGGGGAGGGTCAGAGAGAGAGGGAGACACAGAATCGGAAGCAGCTCCAGGCTCCGAGCTGCCAGCACAGCGCCCGATGCGGGGCTGGAACCCATGAACAATGAGATCGTGACCTGAGCCAAAGTCGGACGCTCAACCAACTGAGAACGCAGCCCCCAGCTCACACAGTAATTATTAATAATATTTGCTTATTGCTTTATATTTATCTTATTCAGGGATTATGTGGTTGCAATTTGGAGAAACCCAGAGGAGCTAATTTGGGTGGAAAAAAAAACAGAAAGCACAAGAACAGGTGGTGGGAGCAATACTGGAAACAGTCAAGCCTGTTTCATGACCCGCAAGGCCAGGAGCACACCTGGCAACGTCAAGGACAAACCGCTGGGGTGCGTGGGCGTCAGAGAGGGCCGGCCTGTGCCCAGCGGAGGTGAGCACCGTCGCCTGCGTCCCTGGGCCTCCGGGCCGACACCGCCCTCGGCAGGAGGTGGACACACGGGACTCCAGCATTCTGCTCTCTCGGTTCAGTGCCATCGGGAGTGGCAGAGATGGGGGTTCTGCTGACACACCCCGGGGGAGGAAAATCCACGGGACTTGTTTCTCTCACGCGCGGGGGCCCAGCCAGCCACACACTGGAGAGAGATTCCCGCAGAGCAGACACAGCCCCTGGTCGCCGGCCCACTCTTCTCGAAAGACAAATACGACATCAGCGGTCAAATGCGTATTGTCCCCTGAGGCCTGTAGGATGTTGCCTTCATTCTCAGAACTCAGGAACGTTTGGAATTTAATCTAATTTCTGTAATTTTGCCAGAATGGGGAGAATCACTTTCACCTGCCCATAGGAGTGTCCTGAAACTCAGGAAAGATATTTCCTATCATTTCTTTCCTCGGTTTTATGTTTTGTATGTTTTCAACTTATCACATTCCCTCTCCATTTCGATACTCTTGGTCTTCACTTTGGACCTGGACCCTATGTTCTTTATGTTTCTCTCTCCTTTTGTTGATTCCGATTTCTAGATGGTTGATGCTATCAGTCTAGCATGTATTTGCAAATTTTCTTTGTTGCCCTGCAATATTTTCTTCGTAAAATCTAAGCCCAGTATTATGGTTGCCTGCTTCCCGGCCAAATTCCCTTCCCACTCTTCTCCTCTCGTTTTAAAGTTTCTATGTGTTCTTGAGTTTTATCGAGGGGATGCTGTCTAAAATTACCCTGGAGTACTTTTTCTCCAATATGTGCTAGATCATTCTGCTTCTCAACTTCCTGCTTTCATGTAAAGCATATTTTATTAGATTCCATATTTCGTCTCCTGTGTGTTAAAGGTTGAACTAAGTTCCCCGCAGAGATATTAAAGATCTAGAACCTAGTACCACAGAATGTGACCTGATTCGGAGAGAGGATCCTCAGAGGCTTAATCAAGATGAGGTCATTACAGGATATCTAATCCAATGTGATCTGTGTCCATATATTAAAAACGAAAAGAAAAAGGAAATTGGACACAGAGACAGACATGGACAGAGGGAACACTGTGAACAGACACAGGGAGAAGGTCAGATGGAGAAATGATGTACCTGCGAGCCAAGGAATAGCAAAGTCACCGAAAACCCCCCAGGAACTAGGTGGCAGTGTGGACACTCCCTCACATCCCTCAGGAGGAATCAATCCTCCCAACACCTTGGCCTCAGATGCCTAGCCTCCCAAATTGTGACACATCTTTCTTACAACAGCCCTAGGAAGTAATATTCTGTGTATTTCTCTTTGAACAGTGATGTGTAAAAACAGCTCAAGTGACTTTATTGCTTACTTGGTTTGCCATTTCAACCCTCTGCCACCGCCACCCCCACCAAGGATGGTGTTCGAAGGGCAGTTAGGGATCCAGCCCTCTGGCTAAGCCCTTCCCAAGTTAGTTTTGTTCACCTGAATCTTCTCTGCATAGTAGTACGACACCCGTGTGACTCCCACCTCTGCTGCTGCCTCTCTGTGCTGCATTGGAGAGAAGCCTGTGCCTTGCTCCGGAGACCCCGCATGGCTGTCAAGAATGTTTCTGGTCGGCCAGCCCTGGCCTCAGGAAGTCCGGGACAATGCTTGCCAGCTCTCTCTCAACTTGCCCTTATCTGAAAACCATTTTCCTCCAAGCGAGGACTTGTGGAGTCACAGGTCTTGAACTTTCCCCTGAGGTGAAGAATTGCAGGGACACCCCAGTGTGCTCTGATGTGATCCCATTTCCATTCCTCTTGAAGAGATGACTCAGTTTCTCGCATGTGGATGGGCCCTTTCTGATGGCCTAGAGTTCTCATGTTCCCTTGGTTATTTTACTGGACTCAGAAGCAGGACAGTCGGATGCTTCTGTTTACTTGGCCACTTACTGTCTCCTCTTCCCACCCCGTCCCCTTAATAGGAATTGTTAATAAGAACTCCTTAATAGGAATTGTTAATAAGAACTCCTTAATAGGAATTGTTAATAAGAACTCCTTAATAGGAATTGTTAAAGGTACCAGGGATAAGACGGCATGAACACCTAACAGAGTTCAGCTGGAATGTATTTTCATAACAAAAAAATAAATATTTTGGAAATAAGCTGGCAATAATGGCGATGAGAAAATTATTACGTGTGCATGGAGATAAAAATGCTCGAACAACATCAAAAAGCAAAACATTACCTTTCTTTCTCTTCAATCCTAATCCTCTTCTCCGGGGATAAACACTGTGGATGGATTCTGTTTCTGCTTTTTTGTTTGCTTTTATGTTGGGAGTGATTATCTTCAGAACTCTATACACCAAATTCCTTCATCTACTTCTTAATCCAGTGAGTTTAGATCTGCTGAGAAAGCTACAGGTCTTTCCTACCCCAGTGATCCCTACATGTGGCCATTCATTGTTTTTTTCTAAAACGACAATGGCATTTTCCCATGCATCTGCGTTCTATATACTGATTTTGAATATTGAAAGTAAAATAAAGTACATTCTTAGGGCTCATTTAATCCCATTTCATTACAATATTACTGAAGAGAGTTTAAAAATTAGGCACAATAGATTCTCACTTTTATGCTTTATCAATTCATAAAAATCATAAGCATTTTAGATAGCTTTGTATGTGACTCATGATTCTCTTGCACATTTTTCCTGAGTTCTAACTGTCTTTCATGTTTCATCTAATCAGGAAGATATTTTACCTTCTTTCTTGTATCGCTAACTCATCCAGCCTCATAATCATAGAGTCTCAATGTTCTGTTACAAATGAGTTACCTTTGCGGCACAGATATCATCTTACCATTTATTTTTCACTATACCACCCGCATTGAGGTCCTACATTATCTTCTTTCTTGTGCCTTTATTTTACTAGAGTAAAACTTCAATTTACGATTCACATGGCATGTGTGGAAGGTAACCTTTCATGAGTACACATATTTAACACAATTTTTTAAAGTTTATTTATTTTGAGAGAGAGAGTAACTGAGCGAGTAGGGGGAGGAGCAGAGAGAGACAGAGAGAGAGAGACTGAGAATTCCCAAGCAGGCTCCGTGCTGTCAACACAGAACCCAATGCAGGGCTCAAACCCATGAACTGTGAGATGATGATCTGAGCTGAAACCAAGAGCCAGATGCTTAACGACCGAGTCACCCGGGTATCCCCTATACATACTTAATTTAAACGAATAAACTTCATGGGGCACCTGGGTGGCTTAGTCGGTTGAGCGTCCGACTTTCGCTTAGGTCATGATCTCGCAGTTCGTGGGTNTAAACTTCATTCTTGCATTTTGAAAGACAGTTTTTCAGGTACAAATCCTAGATTCATAATCTTTGTCTTCTAATAACTTTGGAGGCATTACTTTACTGTATCTGAGCGCCCAATGCTGTGGTAGAAATTGTAACCGTGTGTGTTTCTTACTGATGTTGTTAACAGATCACTACTTATTTACCAGCCGAGCCAGCACACAGTTATTTATGTACAGCCCTTGGGTCAGAGGTCTAGAGGGGCTGACTGCTTTCTCTGCCCCATGTTCACAAACCAAAGTCAAGATATTGGCAGGGCTGAGTTCCTTTGCAGAGACTCTCCAGGAAGAATTCACTTCTATGGCCATTCAGTTTGTTGGCAGAATGTGGTTCTCTTTGCTTGTAAGACTGGGATCCTGATGTCCTTGTACGCTGTGGGCAGGGCAATTCTCAGTGCCCAGACGCTGCGCAGCCTGCTTCTTGGTGCCTGGACCTTTTCTCCACCTTCAAAGCTAGTGGTGACCCGCAAAATCCTGCTCATTAGTCCAATCTCTCTGGCTTCTTTTTCGTAATCTCTTCTGCCTTTCACACTAGGCCTCTGACCGACTGTCTGCCTTCTTCTGTGGTTTTCAGGGCTTAGGTGATTAGAATGGGTCCACCAGATAATCCGGAATAATCCTCTACCTCATGGTCCATAAACTTCATCCTACCTGCAAAGTCTCTTCTGCCTTGCAATGTGTTCACTGGTTCTGAAGATTAGGTTAGGGGCATTTTCGTGG